>NC_134484.1:98979530-98984530 GCF_040206685.1 Ascaphus truei
ATTTGTGAAAGGCACGAGGAAGATGAGAATACCGCCCCAGTTTACACAAAATGCACCCTGTCTTGTAGTGTAATGAATATCTAAGTCTTACAACATGATAAGTATGTCACTCTATTTCTAACTAAAAGGTCAGTTTTTTAATGATTTAACTTCATACAGTATATCATTTTGGATTGTCTCTAATTCCTCTGAATGGCACTGCTGGCTATAATACACTCTTACTACTGTCTCTTCTTCGATTTTTCTTTATTTTCTCCATCTCCCTGCATTTGTTTGTATTGTTATTTTAGCTTATTTCTAATATTTTTACACTTACAACCCACTCCAAAAGGTATTTGTCAAATCAATGAGCCTACTCCATCTGTGCCTTAAAACAGTAGTTTGCGCTGCTTTTTTTAGGAGGTGGGGAGAAAAAAGTTTTAAAAATGACCAGAACCAAGTGGTTCCTAGAAGACAATCAATGGTCTACTCTACCAACTTCTGGGAACCCCCTGTCCCGCAGATGTAAGTGGGTTTGTCAACTGGACAAAAATTGTCCAGCTCTAGCAGCCAATAAAGGCTATGACATCTTTGGGAGATGCGTTGTGACTTGTATTGGTAACACCGTAGCCATATTTTTAGTTTTGTGCCACACTTCAGCACAAAAAGCTACAAACATCTTCGAGGCCTAACATGCTAGGATTGTATTATCCCCCTCTGCCCCTTCTGCCTGCTCCTCCCTAAACTCTCCGCTTACCATCACAACCTGGATCCGGACTCCTGGTTTCGGCTATCTGTGACAACCCCAGGTGAATCTGCACTACATACTCTCCCTGTGGAATACCCCATGAAATCCTGATAGAAACTGAAAGTAAAGGGACCACAGATCAGCTCCTGTGGACTCCCCAGTTTAGGTACTGTACATTAGAAAGAAAATGTGTGTACTGCTGCTTTAAGCTCATCGAGTAAGTTTATTGGATTTGTAAGGCACTGGTTTTAGTAATTCTATATGCTACCATTTGTATGATGACAGGACTTAGCCACCCAAATAATTATCTGTAATATCACAATCAAGTACTCTGAAATACCTGTATTTAGAAGATATGAGTGAAGATACCTACACATCTGTTTTGATATCATTACACTAATAAAAATTAGAAACGGTGATCTAAATACAGAATCCCCATAAAGTAAATACTGGCTTTAGCTTTTCACTTTTTAGATTCTTCTGAAAATCAGCAAATACAGTAATAATGTAGAATTATAATTCAACAAGCATGCTTAATATCCAAAATAAAAGAAAGTACTCAAAATGCTATTCATATATTTGGATTCCAGAGGATATGGAAATCATTTTAGAGCAGTAGCACATTTATCAATTTACCTTTTTAAAGACCCCCACTTCCTACACAAAAGATCCTGTGGGATAATAGATATTGCAAAGCTCCTGCAATATATTGTAGCAAAAATCTAACTGAAAGCTGTAGTTATAAGAGACTACTGTGTTTGTGCACCATGTTTATAGCTAGGGGACTTTGATGAATTACTCCAATAGAGTTAGACTAAGATTATCTTAACCTTTATCCTTTTCCAATACGGCACTGGCAAGCTCTCTTTCACTACTGTCATCTGGCCAGGACATTCTGCAGGTTTCTACAGTATAGTGCACTGACAGATTCCACCACTTTCTCTGCAGTATCTGCACACATTGATGCAATAGCAGCAGGGGTTGGCAATGGCAGCTGCTTCCCAAAGAAATGCTTATATTTGGCTGTGACACCAGAAGCAATTCACCATCTGTGAAACATGCTGAGGGTCTCTAGACCTGTGGGGTTTTATTTTTTTACTACTAATTAGTATAGATGAAGGGTCTGGCTGGTCGTTGGCTGCTTCTGTACAGTATTTTGGCAATGTGCTGGCAGAGCAATACACAGCTGATTGCTACCCAATCTATAGTGTACCATGGTGGGTTTTATGCTCCTTTTAAGCTATAATTAACAATCTGTGTTTCAGATGATTTAGTCATTTGATATCTTAATTATTAATACTGAAACCTTTGTGTCCTATTCAACTTTGAAAAATGTGAAACATTGACCTATTACACATGTACACTTATAATATTTCATAGATACCTTACGGTAGACCCGTGTCAGATAATTAAATTGGAAAGCGATTGCCTTTTTAGTTAAAGACTGGAACGCTCAATATTATTATCATCCTAAAGAAATAATGTTCTTAAATTTTTGTTTATCATCCTAAACATTGGATACAGAGAAGGAGATACCTCGCTCCACCCACTGTGAATACTTGTAATAGTAGTGTGGGTGTGTGTGCTACCAGGGTGGTCAAATATGCCAGAAAAGGAATGTGTTGTGTTATAAAACACTTCCCATATAGAAAAGACCCTGTTGATGGTGCACAACAGACCTATCTAGTTTATAATATATGTAGGTCTAGGGATGCACTTTGACGGCTGTTAAAATAGTAAATCTTTAATAATGTATCTAAATAACGAAAATAAACTTAAAAGGTAAACGTGTAAACCATGTCTTGTTTAGAGTCCTATGGACCTAGTGGTGAACCAATGTTGACAATGTTTTAGTATTGTTAGTGCCACATAGACCTACATATACTATAAACTAGATAGGTCTGTTGTGCACCATCAACAGGGTCTTTTCTATATGGGAAGTGTTTTATAACACAACACATTCCTTTTCTGTCATCCTAAACATTACATGTGTTTGTACAATGTTAACGTGTTTACATATTATTATTAGGAACTTAAACTTAAAGTATCTACACTACAGTATATTATGGAAAAATCAACTGTAGTTGATAGAAAGTGTGTTAATATTTTATTTAGTGCCACATTTTCTTTAGTAATATTTGTGTCATTGGTTACAAAATGTCAATTGTTTATCTCTTTAAGAAATATAGGATAAGTATCTGTCGTCTAAATTTAGCACAGGTTGAACTTGATGGAAATGTCTTTTCTTAACCTCATCTACTACTGTATCTAAGGTGTGTAATTGTAAAGAGAGTGCAAGCAGAAGTTTTCTGAAACGCATTGTTACATTTTCTTCTTATATTTGTGTCAAATGTAAGAAAGAGCTTTGTACTTTTGATGCAAATTTTGTGTCACCTCAGACCATGCTCAATTTTAGATGAAAACAATAGAAAGTGACAAAGAGGAAGAAGAACTTCATACATCTTGTTGTTGTTTGCAAACTCACTAACAGGGTTTGTTGATAATAAGTAGTTTATTGCACAGTAAAGCACAGGTTATGATCATACCCACAAAAGTCAATTAGACTATCTGGCTAGGGAGTGTCCTAGCAGGCTTTTATATACTTTCATCCTTGTCTAAAATGTGTTACCAGGCAGATTATACTAACCACTCCTTAATTCTTAAACCAATCATCGTACAGATCATTAAAACCTGGTTAAACCTGGAGGATGGTGGGGGGCGAGGCTTTGGAGAATGCCGGTCCGCAGGGGATTGGAGGATGCCGAGGGGCGGGGCTTTGGAGAATGCCGGGCCGCAGGGGATTGGAGGATGCCGTGGGCGGCCACACTTTCTGTGTGTGTGTGTCACTGTCTGTGTGTGTCACTGTCTGTGTGTGTGTGTCACTGTCTGTGTGTGTTTGTTTGTGTGTGTCATTGTCTGTGTGTGTGTGTCACTGTCTTTGTGTGTGTGTGTGTGTCACTGTCTGTGTGTGTGTGTCTGTGTGTCACTGTGTGTGTGTGTCACTGTCTGTGTGTGTGTCTATGTGTTACTGTGTGTGTGTCACTGTCTGTGTGTGTGTGTGTGTCACTGTCTGTGTGTGTGTGTCACTGTCCGTGTGTGTGTATCACTGTCAGTGTGTGTGTGTGATTGTTTGTCACTGTCTGTGTGCATGTCACTGTCTGCGGCAGGCTATAGAGTGCATGACTGCACACACGTTTCTCGGCCAGACAATTCCTTTTGTATTTGCCATGCGATGGCCGGGTGACGTGCGTGGTTCAGCTAAGGAGGGCGAACAGCTCACGTGATGCCATGTCTCCCCGGATCTCAGTGCAAGTTTCGAACGTGATGTCACATGCGCAGCAAGTATAATCGCGGCCTTACTTATTAATGCTTTTTCTCTCTCATCCCCTTTTTTTGAGAACATAGCAGATTTAAGAGGGCATGGTGTGTACTGCCTTGCTTGCAGAAAAACAGATTTTTTTTTTTAAATATTGTATTTATCTTTGAAACATTGAAAAGTATGTATGGAATTGTCTAACCTGTTTTAGCAAGTTTAATATTCCTTTTTTGCGCAATGTGTGACGGAGTATCAATCTCCCTTCCTTAAACTCCCTGTTTCCTATTCAAATAAAGTTTATTATATAATGCAAACCTTTTACAAATTATTTGCCAAGATTTGTACAGGCAGTCCTTGGTTATCCAACGGAATCCGTTCTGGAAGTAGCGTTGGATAGTGAAACCGTTGTAAAGTGAGTCTCATGTTAATCAGTGACAGTGAGCATTGGATAACGCATTCCGGCATCGAAAAACGTCCCTCCCTCTCCCTCCCCTTTCTCTCCCCCTTGCTCTCACCCCCTTGCTCTCTCTCCCCCACTTGCTCTCTCTCTCCCCCCAGATCTCTCTCCCAGCCCCCCTGCACTCTCTCTCTCCCCCCCCGCGCGCTCTCCCGGACCCACCCCCTTGCCCTCTCTTTCTCGGCATCCCCTCTCTCCCCTCTCCCCCTTCTTGTAGCCTTTTTCACCCACCATTCATTGGAGGGGGGGGGGGTTCCTAGTAGAGTGTCTGTTCGTGGGAAGCTCACTGTGGTCAAGGTTATGCCCTTCCACAGCAACATATTGGTACGTCGAACAGTTCCCAGCATCAGACCTTGGATTCTACGGATTTACTTCCCTCATTCACGTTGTTTCTGGGCCTTCTGGCTAAGGGGGGAAGGAATTTTTTAACCCGCCTGGCTCATCAAGGCTGGGGTGCCCAGGCATGACCCACGCACTGTGGCTAATCACCGTCCCTCACC
>NC_134484.1:98989530-99019581 GCF_040206685.1 Ascaphus truei
AGAGAGAGAGAGAGAGAGAGAGAGAGTGAGGTCAGAGAGAGAGAGAGAGTGAGGTCATAGAGAGAGAGAGTGAGGTCAGAGAGAGAGAGTGAGGTCAGAGAGAGATAGTGAGGTCAGGGAGAGAGAGAGAGTGAGGTCAGAGAGAGAGAGAGAGTGAGGTCAGAGAGAGAGAGAGTGAGGTCAGAGAGAGAGAGAGTGAGGTCTGAGAAAGAGAGAGAGAAAGAGACAGTGATGTCAGAGAGAGAGAGAGAGAGAGAGAGAGAGAGACAGTGAGGTCAGAGAGAGAGAGAGAGACAGTGAGGTCAGAGAGAGAGAGAGAGAGAGAGAGTGAGGTCAGAGAGAGAGAGAGAGAGTGAGGTCAGAGAGAGAGAGAGAGAGAGAGTGAGGTCAGAGAGAGAGAGAGAGAGTGAGGTCAGAGAGAGAGTGAGGTCAGAGAGAGAGAGAGAGTGAGGTCAGAGAGAGAGAGTGAGGTCTGAGAGAGAGAGACAGTGAGGTCAGAGAGAGAGAGAGAGAGACAGTGAGGTCAGAGAGAGAGAGAGAGAGAGAGAGAGAGAGAGACAGTGAGGTCAGAGAGAGAGAGAGAGAGAGAGAGAGAGAGAGTGAGGTCAGAGAGAGAGTGAGGTCAGAGAGAGAGAGAGTGATGTCAGAGAGAGAGAGAGAGAGGTCAGAGAGAGAGAGAGTGAGGTCAGAGAGAGAGAGAGAGAGAGAGAGGTCAGATGGAGAGAGTGAGGTCAGAGAGAGAGAGAGTGAGGTCAGAGAGAGAGAGAGAGTGAGGTCTGAGAGAGAGAGAGTGAGGTCAGAGAGAGAGAGTGAGGTCAGAGAGAGAGAGAGTGAGGTCAGAGAGAGAGTGAGGTCAGAGAGAGAGAGTGAGGTCAGAGAGAGAGAGAGAGTAAGGTCAGAGAGAGTGAGGTCAGAGAGAGAGTGAGGTCAGAGAGAGAGAGAGAGGTCTGAGAGAGAGAGAGAGAGAGAGAGAGAGAGAAAGAGAGAGAGAGAGAGAGTGAGGTCAGAGAGAGAGAGAGAGTGAGGTCAGAGAAAGAGAGAGAGAGTGAGATCAGAGAGAGAGAGGTCAGAGAGAGAGAGTGAGGTCAGAGAGAGAGAGTGAGGTCAGAGAGAGTGAGAGTGTGTGAGAGAGAGTGAGAGTGTGTGAGAGTGTCTGAGAGAGACACCAACTGCGCACTGCAATGGTTAGGTATGTATATACACCTTTGTTTTTACTTTGGTGGCCGTGTAAAAATCCTGATCGCCTTGGGGAGCCTTGAAAAAATTCTGATTGCCTTGGGGAGCCTTGAACCGAAAAAGTTTGAGAACCACTGGATTAGATTGTTTCTCCAGATGGTGCAGTGCCTCCAGCCAGTAAGGATCCTCTGGGGTCTTCAGGGGATAGACCCTCACTGACACTCCTCATACCCAGAGACATGAATCCACACAGCAATGTCTTTTCTTGGTGGCTTTATTGCAGATAAGTGTACAGTATGTCACAACAGTCTTTCATGATCAGTCCTTTTTTCTACCTAGCTCAGAGCCCTGACTAGTAGCATGATCTTCTCCCCCCCTTCCCCTCAGCATGGGGGGAAGGGAGAGACAGGTTTCTTTATGTGTTGTCTCCTCTCTCTCTCTCAGCTCACACTCCAACACTAACTCACTAACTGAATATCTGACAACTTAATTTAGGAGATATGTCCCAATTTGAACATCTCAGGGGAGTGTCTCTAACTTTGACTCAATACAAGCCAAAGCTGGATACAGATTGGCTCACACACAGCAGGGGGCATTCCAACCAATATCCACCCCTTTGATTGACAACCTCAGAGTTGCAAGGTCCACCCTCGAATATTGCTACAACATTCAAGGCTGAATACACATACAGTCCTCTTGAACGAATTAACCTTTCCACTGCCTGCTCTAACAGGACTGACAGAGGAAAAGCCCAGAAAAGAAGTAACTGCCGGGAGGCCATGTTACATATAATATCAGTACCCCTCTATAAAAAAAAATACTATTTATTAATTGATACAATGTTTCAATTCCCCTTGGAACCGCTCTCAAGGGAAAGAATTAAACAAAATACTCCTTAAAGGAGCAGTTCTGCCTGCTCAATTTTTTCACCCCCCCCCCCAACCTTACATAGATAGGAAGCAAAGGGTCACCAGAGCTGAACCACGCTAATTTCAGCTACTGAGACCCCCTGTTTCCTGAGATACTTACCATTGAAGGGGCTGCCGGTAGAATCCCCTCCAAGGGACACAAAATAGTGTTTACATCTCCCACATTATGAGGGCTAGTAGGAAGCTGCAACGTCCAACATTGCAGTTTCCTATTGGCTCACATGATGCAGAGATATTTATATACAGGAAGTAACCGGCATCACCTTTCCTGGAACGTATCTCGGGAATTTAGGGTATCCCCGGAGCTGGAATAAATGCTGTTCAGCTCCTGGAACCCCTTGTTTTCCAGATAAATATTTTAACAAATGTCCCAATATGCGACACTGTAAAAAAAACTTTTAAGAGACACACCTTCATTGAGTTTTAAGGAAGCTAAAAGTATAAAAAACGCACTTGCACCCAATAAACGCAAAGAAACAGGTATGAGAACTCTGGGAGATACAGTGAAAACTTCTGGCAACCATAGAAGCAATAGAAGTACAGTAGAAGAATCACTTGCAAACATCTTATTGAAGGGAATAAGTTTGTATCTTTTTCAAATAAGGAAAAATATGGGGTAACGGGTTCCGTCTCCGTCAACTGTTTACCTAGTTATGGAGTGTACATGCTGCATTACAAATGTAGTTTCCAGTATATAGGGTGAACAATGTGCCCTTTAAGTACCCATTTTTTAGAACACAGATGCAATATTCACAAGGTGTTAGTAACTAGAGGTGGGCAAATCCACTCATAACAGTTTCCTGAATTTCTCGCACTTTCAACTCAAAATTCTTTTCATGGTATAAAATCCGCAAACGGATTTGGTGGTTTTAATCCCCGTGGATTCATGAAAAACTACCATTGGATACAATCTGTGGATGGATTTGTAGAATCCAATCCGCGGATTCAGCAATCAGTTGGCAGATTCTTAAGTATCCGCAATGGGTTGCTCAATCCGAAGATTGGATTGTACAAATCCATCCACAGGTTGGGGAATCCGTGGAGTGTATTGGTAATAATAATACAAAATCTGCTAAATGCGATATGTATTTGTATTTTTAGTGCTTAGGATTGAAGCAGGGGGGTCCCGTGGACCTGAAATTAATGCGGTTCAGCTCTGGAGACCCCCTGCTTCCATCCTATGTAATAAAAATAAGTGATACGCCATCTGAGTGAAATCGCAAATCCTATCTCGCCACCAGGTGGTGTAAAAAAAGCGAGTATTTAAGCTGCAATTTGCATTATGGAGCTACTCGAATAGCATTTATTGGCCAAAAATCGAAGGGCCCCTGTCACTTTGAAAAAGTTTACTCTCACTACTGGGAAGGGGCAACATTACTCTGTCCCTGGATTGAAACACTCTTAGGCTGGCATGTTGAAGAATCTTTCCTGAGCATGACCCACTAATTTGGCCGATCTCTGAGATCAATTATATATTGGACCACATGGTTGGTCCAACCATATACCAGGGAATGGTTGTTTCTCCCATGGCTCTTTTAAGAGATCTAAGATGCCTTCAGGTTGACGGCCCTACAATAATTCAAATGGGGAGAACCCTTTAGAAGACTGGGGAACTTCCCGCACCGCAAAAAAAAAGAAAGGGAAGCAGTTCATCAAAATCTCTTCTTTCCGAGGTAACAAACTTCCGAATCATGGATTTCAAGGTTCGTTTGAATCCATCCGTTTGCGAATGGTATACCAAAATTCTCACGACTTCACATCTAATAACATCAGGACATTCCACATCAGTTTGGACATGAAGTTGGTTCCTTGATCCATCAAGATCACTTTGGGAAGCCGTACCCTAGAGAACAACTTTACTAACTTATTGGCCACATTTTTGGCTGTAGCGGTCCTCAAGGGAAAGCCTTCGAAAATCGGGTGGCGTAAACCACCAACACACGGATAAGTCTATGTCCCATTGCTGAGGGCTCCAACGGACCTACAGTACAATATCCATTCTCACCCTCTCAAATGGGATGACTACAAAGGGTAAGGTAATCAATGGCGCCAGTTTCTATTTCTTCTGGTTGGTCAGTTGGCACACAGGACAGCTTGCACAGAATTTAGTAATATCTGAATGTACCCCCAGATGGAGGAACCAGGACAGAATACGCTCTGAGGTTTTGTCCTAGCCCAAGTGTCCTCCCCACGGTAAAGTATGGGCTTATTTGAATACCAGTTTCATAAATATTTTGAGGACCAGAATATGTCATGTGACCTCCCTTGTTTGTGTATCTTTGCTTACCTAGAACAGATATCATCCTTTATCATAAAATGAGGAAAAACCTTTAACCGAACCTCATTAACAATTTGGTCATTACATATTATCAACTTTTTTGTATTATTTAGCGAGAACTGGGTCTTCCCTATGTCTTGACCTGAAATCATGGAGTGTGAGTTCCGGCAGCCTTATGAGACCTTAGTAGGTCTCTCTTTTGCCTCCATCTTCCCTCCCCCAAATATGTAGGTCATTTTACTACATGTTTACCTTGAGTCCAAACCAGTCCCCTTTCTCTTTTTTTTTCTCCTTTTGGGACTTCTGGATTTGTTGCTTTTGGAGGTAAAAGTCAGGGGAAAATGGGAAGAGGCCCCCAGGGGTTCCTATTTTCTGAGAACCTGACCCAGCAGAAATGGCAGATAACAGGGAATGTGAGAAAGAAATGTATATCTATGGCACCTAACATATACTATAATAAACAAAAAATTAAAGGATATATACACTGGCGACACACTTTATTCGAGCTCGGCTAGTCCCACGAATTCGGGTATACCCGGGTGTATTGAGGTTTGTGACTGTTTTCTGCCCGAGTATATTGGGTTATTTTCCAGGCAGGGATTGAAGCATTTTATTCCCGCTGGCTGCAATACTGCACAGTATATATATATATATACTGCATTACAATTCATGAATTTATGCCATCTGGTAGACACGCGAAGCATTGCAGCCTATTAAATCCTAATCATTATCATTTAACAGATCAGCCGCCCGTCAGCCAGGCATGAACCCAGGCTGGGAAGGCAAACGCAACGGGGCTTGTTAGAGGTGAGGAGCGGCGCATTCCAGGTATCTGCCAGGTACATACTGGGTATTTGCTCGAATAAAGTGTGTCAGTGCAGTACAACCGGGACTGAAGAGTGTTTCAGATCCAGGATCGTGCTCCAGCAGGTGAATATTCGTGCTTGAAAAAAAAAAAAAAAAAGTGCATAGCGTAATACTGTGTGATATATCAAAACTAGCACACACATAAACAAATTAAAACAAATAGCTGAGCTAAACAACAGGTGAACAGATATTAATAAACATTTAATAAAAGGACATACTGTATAAAAAAAGAACATATGACAAAATAACATGGCAATTATATATATATTATATAATGTGACAAGTCCCACTATGACCTCTGCTGCTTTGGTAGAAGTGCCCACTCACCAGACGAATGGTAGTGGCAAGCAGTGGATAATTCTGAGAGTATCCCCTCTCGTCTGTGGCTGGGCAGCTGGGGCGTAGTTCCTCTTTGCCAGTGGCCTCCTAGTCACCAAATTGTTTACCAAATGGAGCGCTCGCTCAACACGCAGGCAGAGTGATGTTCCGCAATCAGTAGGAGATGGTGAACGGCCGTGGCAGATTCGCCACAGAGCAGCCCGATAGCATGCAGATAGTGGCAGCAGATTCGTTGCAGTGCAGCCAACAGGAGGGGTCGTCAATCGGATCAAACCAGCAGTAGGGTCAGCGGGACCACCCTACGCGTTTCAGAAGACTCAGATTCCTTCCTCAGGGTCATAAAGATCAAGTCCCAAAGTGTCCATATATATATACACAATTTAATTAAAAAATGCAGTTCACCTGATAATAGTCCCGGACATGCGCAGTTGTGAATTCCAAAACTTCTTGTAACTCAGCTAACACGAAGACAGAAGAAGACATACAAACTGTACAATTAACATATAACAATGCATGAATGAATAAATAATTAAATGCTAAGTAAAAATGAAATGGTGTGACATCTGTGAATGTTAGGCGCCATAGATATACATTTCTTTCTCATGTTCTATTTCTCTGACCAGGGGGTCAGAGGTATATCACAGGCAGCCGCCTACATTCTTGCATTTATAAAATACTAGGCTTCACATTTCATTATCACATTGGTGATTACAATTTATTATATAAGAATTAGCGCAACCTTTCTTGTCGTTCAGATAACAGGGAATGGTAATAAGGCCAAACCTAGCCAAGTATTATGGGTGTGGGTAACCATGGAGCTACCCCCACAAACCCGGGAAGCCTCCTGATCCCATACCTTCAAAGATAGCTGAGTCATGGGGTAACGTTGGGTATCCCCGTGGATGCACTCAATGCAATATGTTGCTGCATAGTTGACCTCCTCGTGGACCATAATCACCAGCAGCTTGGCAGTGGCAGAATCGAGCAGGCTTTTACAGTACTTCCAGCATCAGGACCTGTAGAAGAAACAGACTGGATCCCTCTCCCAGGTGAGCTGTGGCCATTATCTGGGCCAAGGAGCAATCCATAAAGGGACAATCGGATGGGTGGTGTCGTCGCTCTCCTCAGGCTGTACAGCTGATCAGCTCAAGTGTGTAGACATCCACCAAAGCCTCCGGGAGTGATGTAGGCCTCTTGAACTAGGGATTGTGTGGACTTCGGGGATGGCATCTCCATCCAGTTTCCGCTTTTGGTTCTTTCATATTGGAGCCTTTCAGAGTGGGCCAAGCATTCCTGTATAGATTTGGCTGTGAGTTTTGCCTATCCCTCATCATGGGCCAGAGTTGCCTGGGGGTCTGAGTAGGTGAGCCTGTCTGGGGCTTAGCATCTAGGAGGTTCTTGACTAGTCACACTGCTAAAGTTAGGGTCCCCACCGTGTAGCACTTTACCCAGTCATGGGCAGGAGCAGACAGAACTTCGATGAACTGTTCCAAGACAAACTGTTCCATTATGTCTTCTTTACTATTCTCCTCTGGTCGGGGCCAGTAGGTACACCAAACTCAGTTGATATGCGATAGCCATGGGTCGTTCTTTGTGTGTACTTTGGTAGGTCTGGAACCGGTTACGATAGGTCTCCTGAGTCAGGCCTAGCCAGTCCAGAATAGTTGCCTTTACTTGTATATAGTTCAGCGCTTGTTCTGTGGAGAGAGCTTGGCAGGCTGCTTGCACTTCTCCGGTAAGTAACTGGGACAATGTTACTGCACAGGGATCCATGGCCCAGCCGTGTGTGGTAGCAACCACATACTGTATATAAACAAAACATGGGGGCATACATCAGAACCAGTATGCCTCTGCAGGCTAGGAACAGAAACTATGTGGACTGGATGCCGCTACCTTTTAAACCTTTACTCTCCCAGCTGGGCTCGGTAATACTCCTGCCTCCTCCACCAACAGTCCTAGCTGCTGGTAACAGGCTTGCTCCTGTTACAGTGTGCTTGACATTTTCTTATAGCAGAGAGACATTCCGAGACTTTAATCTGTACAGCAGGTGTAAGGTATTGGGTTGAAAGGTACATTTGTGTGTCATCAGGTGATATTTAAACCAAAGAGATGTGATAATATCATCTAGAGAGAGTGTTTAAGGAGAAAAGAGGAGAGGTCCCTGCCCAGGACAAACCATTGAGGTACACCCACAAAAAGATTGACGGAGGAGGAGGTGTTAGCAAATGAAACACAAAGTACGAATGGAGAAGTAAGAGGAAATCGAGGATAGAGCTCTGGATCGAGGATACCAAGAGTATGGAGAATGTGAAGAAGAGGGTGGGCCACAGTATCAAAGGCTGCTGAGATGTCAAGTAATGTGATGGATTGGAGCTAGAGGATCAACCAGAAGATCAACCAGAAGCTCTTTGTAAAATAATTACTTTCAAACAGTCAGAGCATTAGGGTCCTCATATTAGCTCACTATGCAGAGATATCTATTAGGTCAGGAATGTCAGAATCACTTTAATCAGTCGCGGAAAGGTAAAACAGCAGGAAGAAACTAGAGCAGGTAGATCCCCAGGGGTCTTACTATGAAACAATAATTAATGATGATCTGAAGCATCAGGGCCCTTATCCCTTTGGGATAGCAATACATGGGGGTAAATATATATATATATATATATATATATATATATATATATATATACAGGTAAACCCCGTTATAGCGCGGTCCTCGGGGTCCACCCCGAGACCACCGCGTTAGTAACGGGGTCGCGCTAATTTAAAAAAAAAAATGGCCGCCGCGCGCCTGATCGGGAGGGAGTGAGGAGGGAAGGAAGGAAGAGGCCTGCACAACATGCGACCCGTCTGGCCTCTCTGTGGGGCCCGCAATGACTCTGGCCGGGCGCCAGTTAATTAAATTAATTAAAAAAAAAGTTTAAAAAAACGGCGGCGATTCATCCCTCCTCTCTACCTTCCCAGCTCCCTCCCTCTCCCTCCCAGCCCCCCCCTCTCCCCTCCCTCTCCCTCCCAGCCCTCTCCCTCTCCCTCTCAGCCCCCTCCCTCTCCCTCCCTCTCAGCCCTCGGCAGCCGTGTGTTTTTTTTTCTTCTGGAGAGGTCAGAGCATGAGGGGCGGGGCTTAGGCTTAGTACCGGGGAGAGAGGATGTGCTGAGCTGATCTAAGGTGTGTGTGTGTGTGTGTGTGTGTGTGTGTGTGTGTGTGTGTGTGTGTGTGTGTGTGTGTGTGTGTGTGTGTGTGTGTGTGTGTGTGTGTGTGTGTGTGTGTGTGTGTAAAACGGGCTGGTGGGGGTGTGTGTGTGAAAAACGGTCTGGTGGGGGGTGGGCTGCTGACATGTGAGGGGGGGTGGGCTGCTGACATGTGATGGGGGGTGGGTTGCTGACATGTGAGGAGGGGGTGGGCTGCTGACATGTGAGGGGGGGTGGGCTGCTGACATGTGAGGGGGGGTGGGCTGCTGACATGTGAGGGTGGGTGGGCTGCTGACATGTGAGGGGGGGTGGGCTGCTGACATGTGAGGGGGGGTGGGCTGCTGACATGTGAGGGGGGGGTGGGCTGCTGACATGTGAGGGGGGGGTGGGCTGCTGACATGTCAGTGTATTGTGAGAGCTGAGTGCTGTGAGAGCTGTATGCTGTGAGCAGTGTGCTGTGAGCAGTGTGCAGTGAGAGTGTGCTGTGAGCAGTGTGCAGTGAGCAGTGTGCAGTGAGAGTGTGTGCAGTGAGTGCTGGGAGTGTCTGGTGTGTGCAGTGTGCAGTGGGAGTGTGTGCAGTGAGAGTGTGTGCAGTGAGAGTGTATGCAGTGAGAGTGTGTGCAGTGAGAGTGTGTGAAGTGTGCAGTGAGCAGTGTGTGCAGTGAGCAGTGTGTGCAGTGAGCAGTGTGTGCAGTGAGCAGTGTGTGCAGTGAGCAGTGTGTGCAGTGAACAGTGTGTGCAGTGAGCAGGTTGTGCAGTGATTAGTTTGCAGTGATTAGTGTGCAGTGTGTGCAGTGAACAGTGTGCAGTGTGTGCTGTGTGTGCAGTGTGTGCAGTGAGAGTGTGCAGTGTGTGCAGTGTGTGCAGTGTGTGCAGTGTGTGCAGTGTGCAGTGTGCAAAAAAATATAAATATATAAAAAAACGTGTTATAACCGATTCGCGTTATAACGGGTCGCGTTATAACGGGGTTTACTTTTATATATATATTTATATATATATATATAAATATATATATATATATATATATATATAAAAAGCAGAAAATAGCCGTGTTAGTCCAGTTGCGATAGTGCAGAATAAATGAGTTCTTCAGTATTAGGTGATAAAATTTTTATTGGACTAACAATTTATGTCATAGGACAAGCTTTCGAGAGTTATCCTCTCTTCTTCAGGTCAAGCAATAATATATATATATATATATATATATATATATATATATATATATATATATATATATATATATACAGTGGTTGACAAATCACCAAAAAATCTACTCGCCACACAAAAAAATCTACTCGCCACCTAGTACCAAACGTGTGCTGCTTGGGCCAATATTTACTCGCCCAGGGGTTAAATCCACTCGCCCGGGGCGAGCAAATGTATAGGTTTGTCGAACACTGTATATATATATTAGTGTTAGGGACCCTTGAAACGTGGTCTGCCGTGCAGTTGGCTCAAGGGCTTACAACAATTTGGCCAAAATGTTAAACTAAAAGACCATTTTATTTATTAGTTATTTATACATGTATATTTAGGCACTGTACCGTATATAAGTTTTTCTGGATGTGCACTGAGCTTTGTCTGTGTTTTATGTTATGTCTCTGGTTTTAAAAATATATATTGCCATGCTCAGTAGCACTCCTCTGTGAAACTTATATGCTTGTATATATGTTGTGGGTATTTTGGGGGTTCAATGTGAGCTTGTAGGTGTTCTGTGTGTTTTATAATTCTTGTTCAGCTAGTCTTGGCTGATTGGAGGGTGGCAACCTCCTATCCAATTGAAGCTCACTCCCTCCCACATTTAAATGGTTAAAAGCTCACTCCATGGCATCTCCCACTATCAGGGGAACTTGCCTGCATGCAGTGTGATTGTGACAAATCTATTACAGAGTGCTTTTCCTGGTAATGTACAGGTTAATAAAAGCTTCAATCAGACTTGGAACTTTTGCAACTTATATTGACAGATTTATTATAAATCATTCTTCCTGGCAATGCACAGGTTATTAAGAATCTATATTAGTGTTAGGGACCCTTGAAACGTGGTCTGCCGTGCAGTTGGCTCAAGGGCTTACAACAATTTGGCCAAAATGTTAAACTAAAAGACCATTTTATTTATTAGTTATTTATACATGTATATTTAGGCACTGTACCGTATATAAGTTTTTCTGGATGTGCACTGAGCTACATCTGTGTTTTATATTATGTCTCTGGTTTTAAATATATATATATTGCCATGCTCAGTAGCACTACTCTGTGAAACTTATATGCTTGTATATATGTTGTGGGTATTTTGGGGGTTCAATGTGAGCTTGTAGGTGTTCTGTGTGTTTTATATATATATATGGTGTGAAAATCTATAAGATAAAGGACACTTTTGGTTACATCCTTTGATCAAATAATGCCAAGCCTGCTAACCACGTCAAGGTAAGTCTCTATAGCAGTCAGTTGATTAGAATAACACGCTGCAGCGGTGAAATGTATCAGGCTGAGGAATGGAATCCCTGAAAGGCTCAATAAAACTACCAGATTGCTTCGGGTTTATTGATGTTCTTGAAAGGAGAATTATGAAAGGTTTACATTGGGATGCATTGTTTGAAGTGTAAAAATCCTGATGACTTCCCTGTTTAGCAGAATTCGGGGAACATCAACCCACAGACAGGCCTGTGGACCGGTTCTATTAGCATGCATCACAGTTCAGTTACAAAGTGATAATTTGATAGAAAGCAAGCCATGAACCATGGGTGAGGGACAGCCATGACTGATGGTGCCTCTTTCCCCTTCCCCCATCAATGGTTTCTATTGGTTAGGGGGTTTAGTCAGGGACAAGTGAAGGAAGGGGATGGGTACTCCATGTTATATAATGAGGTGCCTTGGGGGCTGTACTACCTGTAACCTTACTGCAGAAGAGGAGTTAAAGGTTTCAGGTAGGCAGTATTGGTCATGGTTCTTGTAATTGGAGTTGGTTTGATTTTTTTTCTGTGTGATGTATTTTCTTGTATGTGTAATGTTTACTTATTTATAAACATACACAAAAGGAATATAAGGTAAAGAGTAATAAATTAAATTTGTGTTCCATTTTAGGCAGCTGACTTTGTCCGAGCTTACAGGGTCTTGGAGGTTGCCACACTGGGTCCGGATGCAGATGGTGGTTGAATGTCTTGATGAGTTTGGGGGACGTATAGTAGCATAATGCCCGGTTTGGATATCAGGACGGGGGCGTCATCATAAGGTGAAATATTCTATGGTGGCTGAGTAGGTTATCCGGCCTGCAGGGGGATCACGAGTCACGTGTATGCGTTGGCTGAAGACATAGCCAACAGTTATATGGGAATGGTTTGGAGGTTTCATAAAAACTGTGACCTTTATACCCCATATACGGTGTGGCGTTTTATATGTGCCAGTGTCCGTTATTGGTTATGGGGAGACATAGGAGATAAATGCGGCATGCATAGTTTAAGTATTTGTCTCCTGGTTGCTTGGATACAGTAAGATGTGCAGATTCTCGAGCAGTGAGTTGCAGTATGGTAATTTTTGTCCAACATAATATACACTGCAGCAATTCCAATGTACATGTTAGTCTCTGTTTAATGTGGTAAATATTTCTACAGTTATGGTGGGTAAATGTCTTTCCAGTAATGAGACTATATTAGGTGATGCAGTCATGGTACTAGTTGTAGAAACCTGGTTTGACCGGTGATAAAAAGAATATAGGTACATAACAATTATCCTTCTGTGGGGGAAAACACTATACTCCAGAGAGATTTGGGGAACAACCCCCACTCGGGATTAAAAGAGAGGACCCTCCCAGTTGTAACTGCAGGTGAAAGGTCATCCAGCCGCTAAACTGAACAAGAACACTGCACCAGATTTATGAATACAAATTAAAAATTTGAATTTTCTACCTCATTTTGCACCAGTTTTGCACCTTGGAGGCTATGATAAATAAATCGGAGAGTAAAGAAAATGAAAAATGTTCCAGCGACGTCAAGCTACAATGGTTCTGGGAGCTTCAGTGAAATAGTATCTGTTATTGTAAAAATATATAGTTACAGTAGTACTTTTTAGAATACCTAAACATGCATACAGTATGATTCATGGTTGTCTTCACATAATTAGCACAATTTTAAATAAAACTTTAATTACGAGTGAGAATCTGAAATAATAAATATCTAATATTTTTCCTGTAAGTTTTGATCTTGCTTCCCATTGTTCTGGTACATTAAGCCAGGAAAATGTTAGCAAGGCGTGACAACTGGGTTTACAGTGGCCAGGCACATCACATGTTTGTGCAGAGAACGTGACTATGGTGCCAGAGCAGACACCATATGATCTATTTGGCAGTAAGTTTTCACTTATTCACAACAGGCAGAACAATTTGTTTTGTAATGAGAAAGTTTTCCTCTTCAAAGCTCTGCTATTTTATATAAAAGTTCTGTACACTTTGATGTTCGATTTCTGCTTCACCTCCTTTAACGTATGAACATTAATGGGCAAGGTCTGTTTTAATTTAAAAAAAAAAATTAAAACCTGATGACAAAAAATCCCCTTCCAAATGTTTTACTAATTTATTTATTTGGAATTAACTAGAGATTACGCTAATCTTTTTGTAATTAATTTTAATGTGGTGCTATTTTTGCTTTTCCTAAAGTTATTCTTATTCTAGGGTATTACTCATTTTACTACTTCAGGATCAGGGTTTCCAGACCCGCACATTCATGAGACCACGCGTAACCAGTAAGTGGTGAAGTCATCAAAAATTGCCCAGATTTAGAAACTAATTATGCACTTTTGGTTTTAGCGAGAAAAATGTCCTTTACAGCAAATTTGCTTGAAATTCTTTCAGCAACCGTCATAAAAAAAGCACAGACACAGGTACAGTAATACACCATGACCCTTGTACCCTTGATTCTTGCCTATTCCGTTTGCTAACTTACTCAAATAAATACAGACACTTCGGTTGGAATAAATAAACCAGCACTCCTGGACCTGGTCAGCAAGTAGCTTTACCCATTGAACTTGATTTTGCTCATCGCCTCTACATGACCCGGTAAGCACTCCTGCGTCGTAACACCTGGGATCCCTCTTCGGAGTACACCCTGGGCCTGCTGCACCTTGCCCTGACACAGCAGCGCATATTTTGGACCACTCCCATTTCCCAACATAATCATCTGGGCAAAACTGACCATCTGGTGACAAATGTAACAACATCACACCTTTACCACACCCTTATCTCATTTTGAGAGGCAGGTCACATGGTGACAGACCCTTAAATAACCTGGCCCTCCTCATCCTTCTCCCACCCAGAGCATAACTGCAGTGCCCTTAGGCCAAAGGTCATGCTCCCTTCCCCTTATTTTGTCAGAGGTCCCTTGACACTTGTACCCTCTCTTCTTCCTCGTTCCATTTGCTACCCACCCAAATAAATACAGAAACATATTTTGGAATAAATATTTTTGTTGGGTACAAAGGGCCACAGCCTTTTATTTAACATACAGGAAAAAGAAGTATTTCTTCCGGCACATAGACTCAAGCAAGAATTCCAAACATAGGAGAGATGCAGGAAAAACAACAGTGTATTAATAAACAGACCTCTTCAATTAGCTAATTGGTGAAACAAGTGCACTCACAGATTTAACCCGTTTTATTCCAGTTCTGTGAATGCAGCTATATTCCCAAATGAAGATCAATAGTTGCATCAAATGGATTTAGATTAATCAAGTCAAAGAATATGTCTAGTTTAGGTGACTTACACCTATTATGGCAACTTCTAGGTATATCCCACTGTGTTTCCAAGTGGCAGCAGATGAATTATTGCTGTGCAGGTTTTTAACCAATTGGAACTCAGAGGTATTCTCCAATTCCCAAATGAAAGCTTACCCTTACAAAATAGAAGAGAAATGACATGGCATAATAACATGTAATTAAGGAAAACTGGCATAAAAACAAATATGCACTCACAAATGCCCGGTTTAAATGTGCCTTTTGAATGCAGCTTTCCAGCCTGTGGCAGCCTCAGCACCCCTTCTTTGTCTCCCGGTTCCTCTATAACGGGAGCAAGTGGGGTCTTTTGCATTCATTCATCGCCTTCTGTCAGCTGGTGATGTCCCTTTATTGAAACGTGGTTTTGAAATTAAGTGAATGAGCCCTTAGGAGCCTTACAGCTTAGCAGTGCTTAATAAAAATGTCCCTAAATGTGTTATTGACGGCAAGCACAATTTAGTAAAGGAGGCCCAAGGGTGGTTAGCAATTTTACTGTTACCAATATGTTTAGTGTTATAAATGTAGCCAGGGCTGTTTCTGGCTACCAGTCTGCCCTTCTCCTGGCAGTAAGCCCTGGTAAGAGCAGGCCTTCAAGGACTAATCCTGGGTTTTCCCCACCCCCAGCAGCTTCACTGAGTCACAGGGGAGGCGGTGCAACTAGCCCTGGGTGTCCAATCAGGGACTGAGATCTGGTTCCTGCTTTTCCTGCACTTAAGAAGCTGCACACACCAAAGTTACTCAGTTTGCCTCTACCCTTGAGAGAGGCGGTTCTACCCCAACAACTGTGCAGTGCTTGTACTCCCTCCCCAAGGGGAGTGGGGTGGGAGACTATACCTCTTACTTCACCAGGGAGTAAGGGAAGAGCTAGGACTGCTTCAGGTGCCTTTGGCTTGGAGAGAATGTCCAGGGTACATCCTGAGAGTGAAGGCCCTAAGAATTGCCTGCTGCTGTGAATGCTGTAAGATCTGCAGTGTGCTAATAAAGTGTGTTCCTGTTTTAATATACCTTCCTGCCTGAGACTGCAATCTATCAGGGGAAGGGTAAAGAAGTTCTCCTGCAGGGATTGTCCCCCATATCCCTGGGGCCTGCAAGAGATGGTGATGCTGTCACCGTGAGTATGAATCAGTTATTACCCCAGAAGCCTGTTCTGACCCCCTCCACAACACTGCAGGAGACTCAGATCTACTGTGAGCCAGCAGGTATGCACCACACCACCCCATGTAGCAGCAAAATCTCCCAGGGAGGGGGATGGGGGGAATATGTGTTACATTATATTTTTCTGTTGAGTTTTACATAGTTGGGATCTTTCACTTAATTGTAAAGCCTTTCTCAAAGCGCAATAGCACCCGTCAGGCGCTGACACAGAAAGTCCCATTCACTTCATACAATAAGGGCCTAAGTCCAACATCTGTTGCTAAATTGGAATAGGACTTTAAAACGTTATTTGCTCAAAAGGATTTTTGTAAAGATTACATTTAGCTGAAAAAACATTTTCTTTCAATACATCTACAAAAATCTCCAAGAAAAATAAGCGTTTCTCATTTCATGCTGGAAAAATGTTTCCAGTTAACAGATATGACGTAAACACCAAGGTCAAAAGGGCACTAATAGTAACTGCTTAATGAATACTTACAGGTGGCAGATGCTTAGTTTTCAGTTTTACTGCAGTTAAAAAGCAAAACATATACAGTACTGTATAGCGTATCGATGTTATAGTTGTTTTACACAGATTACCTAGTCACTGTGGTAATGTTTGAACAAGGGAAACATATAGAAAGCGTTAAACATGTTTTGTTTTTTTGGACCAAAAATTCTATACATTTAAATGTTTGGTTCTCTGGTATATAAGTGATTCTGTCACATAAATAGTTTTAGTAGTATGCATTAAAACCTTTAACTGACTATAGGGGTCTACATTGCAATGCTCCAAAAGTAGTTGTGAAGAGCTTGGTTAAAAAGCTAGGACATGCAGAAATGCACCTATAACACTGCCCCATCTGCCTTATATCACAAGTAGCTTTTATCAAAGCTTTTCTAAACAGAGTTATTAACACATTATGTATGATTTGTGATATAACAGTGGTTTGGCTCTGCCAGAGTCGAATAAACGATAACTATTGTTTATCTAGAATTATTTATCTATTTTGCTATAAATCACCGAACAAAACAATTAATCTGAATCCATTAGCTGTCACATATGTATGAAGCATGTTAATCTTTTTGCTTCTTATACTGCCACAGATCCTTTAAGAGCAGAAGTTAATGTCAGTTAAACCTGCCATATTTATTTAGCGCAAAGAAAAATGAAAATGCATCACTTACTGTATAGGGGCAAATTTTGACACGTCTCATTATAATATTTCAGTGACCATTTCATTCACTTAACTCCATTATAAGTACCCCCAAACTCTCACAAGGACAAGTGCAGCAATTTGGACCAAATACTGTAATTGAGCAAAGCAACTGGATACTGTACATTTACACAAAGTGACGCAGAGCCAACGTGATGCTACTTCCACACGTTTTGGAGCAATGCTACAGTTTGCGACATGATACATATTTCTCAATGTCTTCTTATAGGGTTCCTTTGTGGTAGTATTTTTCATATTTTTATTTTGGTCCTAATTATTGTTAACTAATGCTGTTCGATGAAGGCACCAAAAAAAATTGTGAATGAAAGAAAGTAAAAATGTGCTAGGTAGTCGTCAAGTAGCAGAGCCACTCTCCTAGAGCCTCTGGGTTTAGGTGAGGGAGAGGGGGATTCGGTCTGTTGGATAATGTCTCCCTGATTGGCTTATAGCCAGTCACATGTGGAGACCGCCTCTTCAAAAATCAAATACCACTGACTACTAGATTTTTGGTAGCGCTGTTGCTCCGTCACTGTCGTGTCCACTATATGCGCCAGTGACAATGCATTTGTTTTCACGCGACGTTGCGTCGCAGGCACTATAAGCGCAGCCATAGGGGATGTGTGCCCTGTGCGGGGTAGAGTCTTAAAATGTAGTGTATGTGATACAAGGAATGGGGGATGTATGTGCGGTGTGTGACCTAAATAACAGAGAAAACAGTTTGACATGAACCACTGAGCTGCTGAAAACCAGTTCTGTTTGGGGTATAGGGATTGGCTCTTTCCACCAAACAGCTAGGGACACACTCTTAAATGATATGTGCATACACAAAATCCTTAATTGATTGAATGAACAAATCGTCCGGCTGATAAAAGAAAAGTTTGTAGATGTAGCACCAGAAATCAGGAAAACCACTCCTTCAGCAACGAAAAGTCCTCAAAGAAAAATATAGGGGTGCAGCATGGCATAAAATCTTTTATATGGTCAACAAAGATAAAAACAAATGAAAATGCACTCACATGATGAAGAACTTGGAATATGGTGTGTTACAAGCTGCAAGAGCATCCCTATTAAGGGGATCAGTTTGTTCTCACTTCCAGGTTCCGTATAGAGCGCAGTCTGAGAGTGGATGTTTAAATTCCAAATGTGACCCGTTAATCAGATGTTTTCCTCCCCTTGGGTTACCCTCAGTGGCGTCCTACGGATCAGAGAGTCTGTGGCACTGGCGTCCTCTCTGCTGACTACGTTGTTGACTGGCTGTGTTCCGTGGCGCGTTGTGTGTGTGCATGCAAAACGGAGTCTGTGGAGGATCCCCAGGGCTGCTGCAGTGTAGCTGTGAAGCTGGGGCTTAATGTCTGTGTTCAGCTGATGCTCAATCCAACATGCTTCACCACATGATGTGGCTTCCTTGAAGGAAGTCAATCGGGTAGCATGCCACCCTCCATTTTTGATGTCGTCACATCATTCCAAAAACGGAAAGGCATCACATGGTATATCCATGTGATGGCTTCCATTTTGTTTTTGCTGAAGTGACATCTTAAAGAGAGGGAAGCATATGCTACCTGATTGGCCTTTTTTTTTTTAAGGATGTGACGTCATCTTACAGGGAAAGAACTCCCTTTAAGATGACATCACATCCTTAAAAAAATGGATTCCGTCAAATGGTACATCAGCCAATCGGATTGGGAATGTACCATTTGTCAGTCAAATGTGACGTCACAGGCATTATATAAAGCCTGTCACGTCTCATTTGAACCCAAGAAGACGTCGGATCAACATCTCCTGTCCTGGACCTGACCTATTGGATTACAATGAAAAGAAGGAAGATAAGAAGAAAGAACTTACCCGCGACGTTCTTGCAAACAACTGAGGATCATGGACTTATTTGCATCGTGGTGATGAGATCTTCACCTGGGGCAATTACCTCCTTCACCAACCCCCTCTACTTCCAATAAACCAGGTACTGTGGTTTAACCCCTTCATTGCCTTAGCAGCTAGCCCTGCTTCAACCTAACACTAACCTAACCCCCTGCATCAATACTGTGTGTTATTAAAATCAAATAAAAACAGCTTAATTACCTTAGCGGCCAGCCATTAAGGCAATTAAGGGGTTAAACCAGAGTAACACACATACCCAGCACACTCCAACTCAAACACCCACCACATTATATATACTGTATATATATTTATGTAAATGCTACTGAGTGTGGCCAATGTATACAAACAAAAGACAGGGGGTGCCCAATGCTACATCCAATTGACAATACATATAAAGTAATAAGTATAAAGTTTAAATACTTCAATAATAATAATATTTACTTGGTTATTTAGTTAAACCCTTTGGTTTACCTTGACGTGGTATGCAGACTTATGACGCTTTGCCCAAAGGGTTTAACTAAAAAGCCAACTAAATATTATTATTATTGAAGTATTTAAACTTTATACTTATTACTTTATATGTTTTGTCAATTGGATGTAGCATTGGGCACCCCCTGTCTTTTTTTAAACCAGAGTACCTGGTTTCTTGGGGGTAGAGGGGGTGGGTGAAGAGGGTAGTTGCCCCAGGGTGGGTGGTTAGGCCTACCGGGAAGGTAGCAGGAGGAGTTAACACCTTCACTACCATAGCAGTGGTAACCGCTATGGTAATTATGGGGTTATTCCTGCCGCTACCCATCCGAGAGGCCTAACCACCCACTCTAGGGCAACTACCTCCTTCACCCACCCCCTCTACTCCCGAGAAACATTAAAATACAAAAACCCTTCTACCCACCCCCTTTACCCTTAACACCTTCCCCCCCTCTCCCCCAGCACAACAATGGAGAAAATCCATATTATCCAGTTCTGGATAATAGCGCAGTTGCCCATTAAAAATTAAACAGTACCCAGGTAGCATAAAATAAATTAAAGTTGTACTTACCCCTACCAGGATTAAGGATGCCCTTGTCCTCATCACCACCCTCTACATCCTCCGTGGGAAGCAACATTAAAATAAAAAAATGAGTGTACACTAACCCCTTAATTACCTTAGCGATTAGTAACCACTCTAGTAATTAAGGGGTTAACCCCCCCCCGCCACCGATACCCTCCCGGCTGGTGATTAAAGGAGGTATTTGGCCCGTGGTGGGTGTTTATGCCTACCAGGTGGGTAGCGGGAAGGGTTAACCCCTATATTACCTTAGTGGTAGTAAACTGCAAAGATAATGAATGGGGTTTACTCCTCCCACAACCCTCCCGGTAGGCATAAACACCCACCACTGGCCAAATACCACCTTCACCCACCCTCTCTTCCCCCAATAAACAGGCACTGGTATTTATCCTATTCATTACCT
Organism: Ascaphus truei; assembly: GCF_040206685.1. NCBI lineage: Eukaryota > Metazoa > Chordata > Amphibia > Anura > Ascaphidae > Ascaphus > Ascaphus truei. The sequence goes on from NC_134484.1 coordinate 99,009,746, forward strand.
TAGCGGTTAGCTGCTAAACTCTGGCGCATGAACTAATTGCCGTTATAGTTAAGGATACACTACCAGTACCGTATATTCCGGCGTATAAGACGACTTTTTAAACCAGGAAAATCTTCTCAAAAGTCGGGTGTCGTCTTATACGCCGGGTATAGTCTTATACGCCGGCAAAGTGCAAAGTGCGGGCAGACGCGGCTTCCTTGTTTATTTTTTCCGGCGTGCCGCGCGTCAGCCGGGCGCCGGTCACGTGCGCCAGGCCAGCGGTGCGCAAACTGGGGGGCGCAGCCTGTGCGGCGAAACCTGGGGGCAGAGCAGACCAGTGGCAGGCAGAAGCTCCGTGCTGCTGCTGTTTCCCTGTGCTTGCAGAGGGGGCGGGGCGTCCCTCTACACACAGACACAAGCCCTCCTCTTCCTGTCTTTACTCCTCCAGTGTTCAGCAGCGTGGGGAGCCGAGCATGCAGTACAGTAGTACTTTCACGTGTGTGTGTGTGTGTGTGTGTGTGTGTGTGTGTGTGTGTGTGTGTGTGTGTGTGTGTGTGTATATATATAGTGATGTGTGTGTGTGTATATAGTGATGTGTGTGTGTATAGTGATGTGTGTGTGTGTGTGTATAGTGATGTGTGTGTGTGTATAGTGATGTGTGTGTGTGTGTGTGTGTGTGTGTGTGTGTATATATATATGTGTGTGTGTGTGTCCCAAACTCTATATTTTAACTGGAAAAGTTGGGGGTCGTCTTATACGCCCAGTCGTCTTATACGCCGGAATATACGGTATATGAAATGATCAAGGTCCTTATAGACAGAGTATATATACTAAAATTGCATTTATTAAAAATCAAATAAAAACAGTTAAATAACGCAGAACACCTGAACCTTGAAAAAGCTGAATAAATGTATATGTCAAAAAAATATAAAAATCACGTGTCCCTTTGTCAATATTTGATGTCCAGATCTCTCTGTGTGGGAGAGAAAATGGTAGTTATAATGTACGTTTTTATAGAAAGTATCCCGATGTTTATTTGTGAGATTTGTAGTGAGAGGGTTAATTCCTCGTTGATAGAAAGTTACCTGCATTACTCCTGTGCAGATGATGTTGTAAGTAACCAAAGAAAGACAAGTTACCTGTCATTACTCCAGGAATAGGGATCTTTTTGTGATATTAAGAGGCCCTTATAATGCTTTCTTGTAATACATTTCTGTGCATGGATTAGTTGGCATTGATTAAAGTTAGTTTGGGAGATTTCCCTCGTAGCAGTTTATTTGAGCAACGCCCTCTGTGTGGTCTGTGTGTAATTAATTAAATGTACCTTGGTAAGGAAATGAAGGTAATGAAGCTGCGTGTAAATGTATTTTTATTTCATAGGATTGTTAGCAGGGGGTCTCTTAAGATGATATTAATGCGTCAGCTCCGGAGACTCCCGGCTTTAATCCGATGCAGTAAAAAAAAAAAATTCTGCTAAATCCCATTGCGGATCCCATCTCTCCACCCTTGAGGTGACGAGATGAGAACCTGCGGGTTGCTTTGCGAGGTGCAGCCATGATGTGATTATCGAAGCTACTGTACCTGAATAGCGTGATATCTCAAGAAATGCGAGCTTGAGGATTTTTGGCGCTCCCACATGGTTTGTCTGAGCGGGCGCGCTACCGATTGGGGAGAAGTACTTGTCTAGCTAGTTTGGCATGTTATCGAAGCTTTCTGAATAGCTACACTTGCCAACTTGTTCGAGAAGTGGCCAAAATTCTTGATACGTCACTAATCGAAGGTTAGTGAATTGGCCCCTTTAACTGTTGAGTATACTAGTGCTAGGCCGTGATTATTGCTAAACACATCGGCAGCATCGCACTGCATGGTGCCGCACGGCTCAAAAACAAGATACAAAAAAACATTAATGTACACATACCTGTAGCGACGTGCGCGCCGCTATGAGCTGCAGGGCAGCAGACTCCTTTAGAGATTTTCAAAATTATTTCTGGCAGGCGATGGCGGTGTCACATGAGTGGTTCAGCCAATGAGGGCAAACCGCTCACGGACACGCCTCCGCCACACCTCCTTGTCTCCTCTCCTGTCTCCACTCACTGCCTCCTCTCTTTGATCAAGATGCCGCTCGGCGGCAGCGTGAGGGTGATGTCACTGGATCTCGCTACCACTCAGAGGCATCTGGTATAATTGTAGCCTTAGGCTGAGATTATAGCTGTCACACGCGCCTCTCGTAGGTAAAATAATAGGTGTGTACTCAGCGCTGGTGCAATGACAATAATGGATATTAAAAACCTTTGATAAAGAGTCCAATAGGTAGTCCTGGAGCTGCCTTTAAAAGATATTTCTGGTATCTTCTACCCAGAGATGGAGTGAAGGCTGGAAAAAAATATTTTTCTGGCGCTGAGGTGTGGTAGAGATGAGTGGATTTATGGTTTCTTCTGATGAACAATGACCTCAGGAAAGGGAGAAAGAAAAAGACAAGACATGCAGGGGACCTGCAATAGTGTATTACCCAAGGGATAACCGGAAGTATACAAAGAAGGAGCAATTTATTATTAAAATACCTTGGTTAAAAACCATGGATGACAATTAATAAACATATAATAAACATTCATTGATATTAATAAAATAATTAATGAACTGGTGCCTAGGCACTATCCACACTTTAATAGTTAGGAACAATGTCCAGCAGTCCTGTTCTTTGCTCCGCCTGATCTAAAATTGGAAACCTACTCACCACAGGTAAGTAGTATAAAAGCAATATATAAGCACTTGGTGCTGGTGGTCTTGGCCTCTGATGTCACCGTCCGCTTTGTGATATGTCCGCATCTGCTGCCGGGGATCTGTTTCTGTGTTCCTGTGAGCGCTGCTTCCTGGAATACACCCGATCTCCTCGGCCTGATGACGTCACCTGTATTGGTCCTCGGCTACAGTGGCTCAGCGGTACCACCAGACCTTCCTACGCGTTTCGAAAGTACGAATGGCGTCTCTCTTCGTCAGTGATCCTGACGAAGAGAGACGCCATTCGTACTTTCGAAACGCGTAGGAAGGTCTGGTGGTACCGCTGAGCCACCGTAGCCGAGGACCAATACAGGTGACGTCATCAGGCCGAGGAGATCGGGTGTATTCCAGGAAGCAGCGCTCACAGGAACACAGAAACAGATCCCCGGCAGCAGATGCGGACATATCACAAAGCGGACGGTGACATCAGAGGCCAAGACCACCAGCACCAAGTGCTTATATATTGCTTTTATACTACTTACCTGTGGTGAGTAGGTTTCCAATTTTAGATCAGGCGGAGCAAAGAACAGGACTGCTGGACATTGTTCCTAACTATTAAAGTGTGGATAGTGCCTAGGCACCAGTTCATTAATTATTTTATTAATATCAATGAATGTTTATTATATGTTTATTAATTGTCATCCATGGTTTTTAACCAAGGTATTTTAATAATAAATTGCTCCTTCTTTGTATACTTCCGGTTATCCCTTGGGTAATACACTATTGCAGGTCCCCTGCATGTCTTGTCTTTTTCTTTCTCCCTTTCCTGAGGTCATTGTTCATCAGAAGAAACCATAAATCCACTCATCTCTACCACACCTCACACGCGCCTCTCGTCTGACCAATGGGTGAATTCAGCCTCCAGTGATTGGGGAGGCATGGCGGAGGCGTCAGATGCGTCACCAGGCTGGTTCACCGTGATTGGCTGACGCGGCTGTCCCTTGAATAGATACAATTTGTAGCCTTTTCAAAATACGGTTGCACCATCGTGCTCTGTTGTGCGCGCACTAGGGGCGGCCTCATAGGGATTCTGCCTGTTGCTCTTGTCGCACGCTCCTGAGCACCATCGCACGGACTATAATCTCAGCCTTATTGTGATTGGTGAGCAGTTATATGGTCCTAAAATAGCTATAAGATTACTTTATACTGACAGCTACTTTACTGCAATGTGCAAGGCATGGTGTTTTCTAATCTTATCTTATGATATCGTATGTCTGACTGCACTGCTAATAATACAGATATCTTTGTTGTGATCTTCAAGGTTGTATATAAAGTGACATGTATACATTCGATTGAGATTTATATTGTATAATATATGTGCTGACTTTTTACTTACTAGGTCGATCCCTCTCAAGATCATATGTATCGACCAGTCCTGGTAGTCCCACTACCTGAGAGGTGGAAATGACCTCCATCAACCACTGCTTGTACTTGCCCCTTTTGTGTCCTAGTCCTGTTCCCGTGTCCTAGTCCGACTCCCGTGTTCCAGTCCGGCTCCCGTGTTCCAGTCCGGCTCCCGTGTTCCAGTCCTGCTCCCGTGTTTCAGTCCGGCTCCCGTGTTCCAGTCCTGCTCCCGTGTTCCAGTCCGGCTCCCGTGTTCCAGTCCGGCTCCCGTGTTCCAGTCCGGCTCCCGTGTTCCAGTCCTGCTCCCGTGTTCCAGTCCTGCTCCCGTGTTCCAGTCCTGCTCCCGTGTTCCAGTCCTGCTCCCGTGTTCCAGTCCTGCTCCCGTGTTCCAGTCCGGCTCCCATGTTCCAGTCTGGCTCCCGTGTTCCAGTCCGGCTCCCGTGTTCCAGTCCGGCTCCTGTGTTCCAGTCCGGCTCCCGTGTTCCAGTCCGGCTCCCGTGTTCCAGTCCAGCTCCCGTGTTCCAGTCCGGCTCCCGTGTTCCAGTCCTGCTCCCATGTTCCAGTCCGGCTCCCGTGTTCCAGTCCAGCTCCCGTGTTCCAGTCCGGCTCCCGTGTTCCAGTCCTGCTCCCATGTTCCAGTCCTTCGCCCGTGTTCCAGTCCTATTTCTGTGACTCAATCCTGTTCCTGCTTACTTTGCTGTCAGCCCTGACCTCTGCCTGTGACCTATACAATGCTTCTTGCTTGCCGCCTGCCCTGACCTCGGAACCAGACCCGACCATTCTTACCTGTTGACTGCCTCGATCCGGAACTGGACATCACAACCCCAAGTCAAGGTTGGTGTATCAGACCATTCTTACCTGTTGACTGCCTCGATCCGGAACTGGACATCACAACCCCAAGTCAAGGTTGGTGTATCACTCCCTACCTGTGCCCTGCGGGTTTATATCCTAACTTGCAGACAGCAGCGTTATATACTGTAGACCTAATACATTCTCTACAATTCCCTGATGATTTTGTATAACATGGGAGCACCCTTTTTCAGACAGAAATCTGACTAATTTCACAGTGTATAGAAAGATTAAATATGCCACTGCAACACCACATAATTAGCTAGAGGACTGTTGTTTTAATTCATGTGTGGAATTGCACGAATTTGCTGCTGAACAGTGGACACTTTTTGCACATGTACTTCCCTGATGTATTAATGTACATCTCCTCCTGAACTGAAGGTTCCCTGATGATGACAAAGCAGGAACTCTGCTCCAAGAAACCCACCTGGTTCAGATAAAATAAATATTTTTATGTTACACACAATTCCTCAAAGTATAGTACACATCCTTACACTTGATAAAACAATTCTAGTCCATTTCATACGGTTCAGATTTTTTTTTTAATATCATAATGGAGGATGAGCTGGGATTATGATGAGATGTCTCTGAGTTTATTTCCCTAGGCAGAAAAATTGGCAGAGTACATTTTACCTTGCTCCAAATAAAACAATCAATTCAAAACCAATATTTTACTTGATGTATTCCTAAAACTAAGCGATACATCTGCAGATTTTAAAACAGTTTTTTCCATGGATCTGCAGAAATGGGTGCTTTGGAAAATCAATCTGTGCTAGACTTTCTATATTTTTTGCATTCTAAGGCCACGATTATAATGGAAGTGCTCTGCGCGCCTCCGGAACTGAGTTATGTACTCATGATGCCGCCCATAGAGCGAGCAAACCGCGTGAGCAATGAAGCGCGACCGAGCGCGCGATTCTGGAGAAGACAAGAATGTTATCTTTGCCGTGCAACAGCCGGGTCATTTAACCAATGATTGGTTAAAAGTAACCATTGTGTCAAAATACCTCACAGGCGCTTAGACGAGTCCTCTGAAAGAATTAAAGAAATACCCAGTATACCTCTGGGTCGGACGCAGCTGCGTCATGACGACGACGTCATGACACTATCAGGAAGTAACCTGTATCTTCTTGGCAGGTTTTTTGTGGTGAAGTAACGCCGGATTGGACCAGCTAGAGGGCGGTGGGTAGTCGTTTTGTGGGTGTGGGTTTATCTGGACACATTATAACGGTCTGTTTATTCTTGTATTTGGATCCCTGATGAAGATATTAGTCACCGAAATGTTGGATGTTCTATGACTGTGTTCAGCCATTAAAATAATCTTTTTGTACTAAATATATATATATATATATATATGTATGTGTGTGTGTGTGTGTGTGTGTGGTGTATGTGTGGTGTGTATATATATATATATATATATATATATATATATATATATATATATATATATATAGATGTGTGTGTGTGTGTGTGAATATATTTATCAAAGTTGCACAATGTTAATAATTTATTCTCACATGTCTTTTTTTTTTAAATGTTTAAAATATTATATAATATACACACACACACACACACAGCTACCAAGTGACAAACACACACAGTGATACCCGCCTCCCAAGCGCGCTTGCTGTCTCCTCTGCCAGGACAGCAAAAAGCTCCTGGTAGAGCGAGCAACAGCAAGCAAGAGCGAGCAGCAGCACCTAAGCGCTTACTATGTCCCAGGCCGGAGGAACTATAGCCGCGTTGATTACAGATGCAGGGGCTTTGTGCATCTGTTCAGCCCGGCTCAGCGACGCTGAGCTGCCTACGCTGAGAGAGGGAGGCCCGGCGCTCACGCTGGAGGAGCAGCACCGGGAGACAGATGTCTCCCAGCAGCACTGCAGCGTCACCCCCCCCCCTCCCTCCCCGCAGCACACCGGCCCTCCCCCCACGTGGCACAGGCCCCCGCAGCACTGACCTCCCCCGTGCAGGGACTGGGCCGTTCAGCCATACCCTCCCCCACCCCCCCCGTATCTGTGTGTATTTATTTGTGTGTGTGTGTATCTGCATCAGTGTGTGTGTATCTGTGTGTATTTATTTGTGTGTGTGTGTGTATTTATTTGTGTGTGTGTATTTGTGTGTGTGTGTATTTATGTGTGTATTTATTTGTGTGTGTCTGAGAGAGAGTGAGGTCAGAGAGAGAGAGAGAGAGAGAGAGAGAGAGAGAGAGAGTGAGGTCAGAGAGAGAGAGAGAGTGAGGTCATAGAGAGAGAGAGAGTGAGGTCATAGAGAGTGAGGTCAGAGAGAGAGAGGGGGGTCAGAGAGAGAGTGAGGTCAGAGAGAGAGAGAGAGTGAGGTCAGAGAGAGAGAGAGAGTGAGGTCAGAGAGAGAGAGAGAGTGAGGTCAGAGAGAGAGAGAGAGTGAGGTCAGAGAGAGAGAGAGAGTGAGGTCAGAGAGAGAGAGAGTGAGGTCAGAGAGAGAGAGAGTGAGGTCAGGGAGAGAGAGAGTGAGGTCAGAGAGATGGTGAGGTCAGAGAGAGAGAGAGAGAGAGAGAGTGAGGTCAGAGAGAGAGAGAGAGAGAGAGAGAGTGAGGTCAGAGAGAGAGAGAGTGAGGGTCAGAGAGAGAGAGAGTGAGGTCAGAGAGAGAGGGAGTGAGGTCAGAGAGAGAGAGAGAGAGTGAGGTCAGAGAGAGAGAGAGAGGTCAGAGAGAGAGAGTGAGGTCAGAGAGAGAGAGAGTGAGGTCAGAGAGAGAGAGAGTGAGGTCAGAGAGAGAGAGAGTGAGGTCAGAGAGAGAGAGTGTGAGGTCAGAGAGAGAGGGAGGTCAGAGAGAATGTGAGGTCAGAGAGAGTGTGAGGTCAGAGAGAGTGTGAGGTCAGAGAGAGAGAGAGTGTGAGGTCAGAGAGAGTGTGAGGTCAGAGAGAGATAGAGAGAGGGAGGTCAGAGAGAATGTGAGGTCAGAGGTCAGAGAGAGAGAGAGTGTGAGGTCAGAGAGAGAGAGTGTGAGGTCAGAGAGAGAGAGAGTGTGAGGTCAGAGAGAGAGAGTGTGAGGTCAGAGAGAGAGAGTGCGGTCAGAGAGAGGTCAGAGAGAGAGAGAGTGAGGTCAGAGAGAGTTAGAGTGTGTGAGAGAGAGTGAGAGTGTCTGAGAGAGACACCAACTGCGCACTGCAACTGTTAGGTATGTTTGTACACCTATGTATGTATGTACACCTTTGTTTTTACTTTGGGCGCCGCGTAAAAATCCTGATCGCCTTGGGGAGCCTTGAAAAAATTCTGATTGCCTTGGGGAGCCTTGAACCGAAAAAGTTTGGGAACCACTGCCCTAATACTTCCACACTGTCCCACCCCTCACTGAGTTTTGGGAACGCTTTGCTTTTGCAACACCTAATCCTCTAATCCTCAACCTGCTCTGGGGCCACGCTTCACAGCTATCAAAACCTTCACGTCTGCTACCACAGACTGCCGAATCAGGTACAGAATCTACACACAACGCACAAACACAGCACACACACACATTCACACAACACCAAACACTGCAGACTGCCTCTTCAAACCCCCCCTCCCCTCCACGCCACACATCTCCCTCCCGCAACCGGACCGCGAGGCCGCGGCCTCCACTCACACACCATGGCAACGATGTCCCTCCCCCTATCCCGCCACCTCACACAGTGTAGCTCCCCGCGAACCGCACAGCACGCCTCATCTCCTGCACCTCACACAGCTCCCTACCGCAACCAGACCGCGAGGCCCCCTACCCCGCTACACCATGCCACCAATGTCCCTCCCCCTATCCCACTACCTCACACAGTGTAGCTCCCGCTACACACCACTCCCTCCCGCTACACACCACTCCCTCCCGCTCCATTCCCTCCCCGGCGGGGGAACAGGCAGGCTGCCACGCGGCGCCTAAGATGGCGGACCCCCTTCTTCCCTCGCGCTCCATTCCCTCCCGCTCCACTCCCTCCCACTCCACTCACCACCCTCCCGCTCCATTCCCTCGCGCTCCACTCACCACTCCCTCCCGCTACACACCACTCCCTCCCGCTACACACCACTCCCTCCCGCTACACTCACCTCCCTCCCCGGCGGGGGAACAGGCTGCCACGCGGCGCGTAAGATGGCGGACCCCCCTTCCTCCCTCGCGCTACATTCCCTCCCGCTCCACTCACCTCCGTCCCGCTCCATTCCCTCCCGCTCCATTCCCTCCCGCTCCATTCCCTCCCGCTCCATTCCCTCCCGCTCCACTCAGCTCCCTCCCCGGCGTGGGAACAGGCTGCCACGCGGCGCGTAAGATGGCGGACCCCCTTCCTCCCTCGCGGCGCCGAGTGAGAAGATGGCGGCGGCCGGAAGTACAGGTAGGTGTCGCGTGTGTGTGTGTGTGTGTGTGTGTGTGTGTGTGTGACACTGCCCCCCCTCCTGTCCACTGCCCACCCTCCACAGGGAAAGGGGAGCGGAGGGGGGGAAAGGGGAGCGGAGGGGGGGTAAAGGGGAGCGGAGGGGGGGGAAAGGGGAGCGGTTAGGGGGAAAAGGGGATCGGAGGGGGGGAAAGGGGATTGGAGGGGGGGGGAAAGGGGATCGGAGGGGGGGGAAAGGGGATCGGAGGGGGGGGAAAGGGGGAGCGGAGGGGGAAGGGTTAGAGGAGCGGGGGGGGGGAAGGGTTAGAGGAGCGGGGGGGGGGAAGGGTTAGAGGAGCGGGGGGGGGAAGGGTTAGAGGAGGGGGGGAAGGGTTAGAGGAGGGGGGGGGAAGGGGTGGGAGGGGGGGGTGGGAGGGGAGGGGGTGGGGTGGAGGTGGAGGGGAGGGGGGTGCAGGGGTGGAGGGGAGGGGAGGGGGGGGGTGGAGGGGAGCGGAGGGGGGGGGGTGGAGGGGAGCGGAGGGGGGGGGAAAGGGGAGCGGAGGGGGGGGGAAAGGA
>NC_134484.1:99019781-99037281 GCF_040206685.1 Ascaphus truei
CAACCCACGCACCACCCGCCGCCTCACACCCTAGCAGGACCCCCACTCGCAGACAGCACTCACAACCCACGCGCCACCCGCCGCCTCACACCCTAGCAGGACACACGCCTCACATTTTTACATCACTTATGGCACCAAAATATACATTGTACTGTGGTGTGGTTACAATAAACCATTTTTATACAACATCGTATTACATTTTCTTCCATCTTTCTTTTCAATATTATTATCCAACCTTTACAACAAATACTCACCTATTGTTCCACAATTTATAAATAATACTACCTATTACGCATTTACATCCCGGGCAACGCCGGGTCTCTCAGCTAGTATACATATATATAGCATGTTCGTGTATAGCGCTGCTAGTTATACGCATTCTGCTTCACAGAGACATTTTGCAGGCACAGGTCCCTGCCCCATGGAGCTTACAATCTATGTTTTTGATGCCTGAGGCACAGGGAGATAAAGTTACTTGCCCAAGGTAACAAGGAGCCGACACTGGAAATTGAATCAGGTTCGCCTGCAGCAATCTCAGTGTCAGTGTCTTTACTCACTGAGCCACTCCTTCTCTTATTTCATCTTGTGCTCGGCTACCCTCTTTCTCTATAATCAGGGGAGAATGGAATAAATAGAAAGCTGCTCTAGCACTCATTTTGCAGGTGAGATACTATGAGACCCTGGTTTAGTAATACAAAGAAAAATCTATCTTAAGACACCGTAGGGTCCATCTCAGTGAGTGTGGCATAACATAGCACCAATGAGTAATTATGGCTCTATCCATTTTTGAGGAGCTATATCTAACATTTGTATCGCCTTAAGAGCATCTTTCAATGTTAACAAACAATTAAAACATACCAGTATGAGTAACTCAGGAGACATGGAGGTACCGAATGCCTATTAAATGCCATTCAGTTGTCACATACTATAATCAGAGTAGTGAAAGAATGCAGGACACCATAGTGAAAGTAACATAGATGAGACAACAGCCTACCTAAGGAGTCATACAGTAGGTCCTTCTTCAGAGACCAACACCTTTAGTTTAAGGAAGCTCTAAGTACCATTTCCATTGTGGCCACAAAATGCTTATCTGTGAGGAGACTACAATTTTAAAGAGCCAAACATCTCCCTTCCATTTTTGTTCTGTATCCCTGTCTTTTTTGCTCTATATAATTTTATATTCCCCCTTTCCCCCCCCAAAAGTCTTATAACGTTCTACACGTGGGTAGCTAAAAATCATCAATATGTGTACAGTAAAGTTAATGTTAATTGAAATAGGGCCTATTCTAGTAGCTTTGATAATGAAGTCATCCAGTATTTTGAGCACTTCTTGAATGATTTGGCATATGTAGCTATTCAGAAAGCTTTGATAGCATGTCAAAATCGTTCAGGAATTGCTCCCTTCCGGACCAGTTGCGCGCCTGCTGAGACAAACTGAGAGGGAGGTCAAAAACAGCTCAAACTCGCACTTCTTGTTAAATCTACCTATTCTAGTAGCTACAACAATCTCATCTAGCCGGCAACTAGCAAGCAACTCGCAGATCTCATCTCACCCCCTCAAGGTTGGCGAGATGGGATCCGCGATGTGACTTTGAAGAAAAATTTATTTTTACTGCATCGGATTGAAGCCGGGAGTCTCCGGAGCTGACCCGCATTAATATCAGCTCAGGAGACAGTGCAATCGCCTGTAAGATATGTGCAGGGAGACACAGCTCTCTGTGCAGTTCATACAGACTGCGGGAAGATCGCAGCGGTAGGACTTAGAAAAAGATGAGATACTGTAAGGTCACAGCTATTCTGAGTGGTATTGGTATTTTCCTACCTCACAGTTCATGACTTGCAGTAATGCTTTCTGATTATTTCTGAATACCGTGATAACACAAATGTCAAACCGTGAGGTAGGGCCATGCCAAACCATTCAATTTGGCAGTGATTCTGAAGCTACTGGAATGAGCCCCAATGAGTTCTGTTCCATGTGTTTTCAATTGACTTGTGAAATAATAAAGGACAGAAAGTCGCTGCATTTCCCATTAGAAACAAGGTTCAGTATTCTTGTTGTAGTGATAAATCTGAGACACTTCCTTCCTTGGATTCACTTTCTCTGTGTTGCCCCCATAGTCTTTAAGAGAGCATCGTCTTAAATAGAGATGAGCAAACCTGTCTATTTTGTGGCTTTTCCCCAGCTTTTTGGGTGCAGTCCAATCAGCGGCAGATTGTCTCCTCTAAAGTCCTTCTGCGATCTAGCCGCGTGACTTCGGCAGAATCCATGGTCGGAATCCATTCAGCGGATTACGCTGAGTTCGAAAACGAAAGCATTGAATTGCTACTTCAACTTCCTGTCTGTTTGTTACACACTTTCTGGTGAGGAAAGGGAGCGGATGTGTAGGACTGGGTGTGGTGAGGAATGGAGAGAGAGATATACTGTATACTGTAGATAAAAATAAAAATAAATTAGTAAGATATAAAAAGAAAAAAAGATAGAAATAATAAGAAATTAGAAAGAGAAAAATAGGGAGTTTTCTTTGTTTTATTTTGTATTTATTTTTTATTATGAGTGGTAACAGCCAGGGCAGGAGGGGCTATGCTGGTGCAACTCTTGTGAGACTGAGGAGGACTTTTCCCCCCTTGGGCTCAGTTGGCAGTGAGGTCAAAACAGCAAGGGTAGTGGTCGATGTGCCAGTGGATTTTCCTGTTACCAGCTGTAGGAGTAGCTATAGTACTGTGGCTGCTTCAACTCTGGTTGTGAGCATGCCTCAGGAATTTTCTGCTCCGACTGCTTTTCAGTCTGCCAGAGGAACAGGTTGTCTTGACAAGTACTGTAGCTCTGTCTTAGGCTGGGGCCATAGAGGGGTGCGGAGTTCGGAGCCGCACTGATGCTGAGGCTCGCCTGCATGGGCATGAAATCGCGCAGATTTCAGCGGGCGCGATCGGAGGCGGGGGGAGACTGAGGGAGGCGGGGCAGTGACGTCACTGGGCCAATTGCCCGTGACGCACCGACGTCAACGTCATGGCGCCGACGTCACGGCTCCGTAACGTTGACGCTGCTCCGCGCTGATTGGATGTTTTCAGCCGACAGCACGCTGAAAAACAGCTTGGCTGTCGGCTGAAAAATCCAGTGCCTCCGCACGCCTGCACGGCTCAGCGCGGCTTGTCCTTCTATGGACTCGGCCTTAGAAGCAGGTAGGACAGAAAATTTGCAGGTTATTGTCTATTTGTTGGAGAGTAAGTTTCTGTCAGGGCCACCTCTGTCAGCAGCTATTTCCACTCTGCTTGACCACAGGTAATTCTGTCTTTATACTGACAGATACTGAAGATGCTTCCTGTGCGCAGGTCCAGCTTTTGTTTGTACAGGTGTTTGAGCAGGAGATTCAGCAGCATGTGTTGCGTGTACAAGCAAGTCAGGCTGGTGTCAGGGTTGTTGGAGCAGGGCCCAGTTCTAGCCTGTCGTGGTCTGATATGATGGACTTTGAATCTTTGTCCATGGATCTGTTTTCAAATGCGCCATCTGAGTCTGCTACGCCCAACACCTCTACTACTGCTCTAGCTTGGGCACAAGAAGCATCACCAGGTGGGGATATGGGGTTCAGGATATGGAACCGCAGACAGGAGGAATGGGTAGGGTATCAGAGAGAACAGTTCGAAGTTCACAACTGCTGTAAGCTTGTCTGTTCCATGGAGTGCATCAGTTGACGTTGGAGAGGGTAAGGGTGACATTGGTGGTGGTAACGGTGGCTCTTCAGATGAGTTTAGCAAAGGGGGCTGTGGAGAAAGTGAGGTGGAGGAACGTGGATTTGACTCTTGAAGATGTCATCGTGGTAGTCCCCAGGTTGGCCTTCATGGTATTCCAACCTCTAGCTCGCAGGTATCACAGGGATGCAGTCATCTGCCCAGAGTAGCCACCTGTCTGATGTGGGTATACTTGAAATTGCTCCATGAGCGACTCTGCAGTGGTACACTGCATGCTTTGCAGTGCAGCAATGCGTAGAGGCAAGAGTGGAGGATGCCTGGGGATGACTGGTCTGAAGCAACACTTAGACCAACCACTATAATCTCTGGGAGAAGCAGCATTAGTGAACATTTGCATCCTCACGTCTCTAAACGTGATGATCCTGCTCTGGGTCATCATGGAAAAGTCACTACCACCACCCACCGAAGGGTTACCAGACAGCAATTGGTGGTTAAGGCTCGGCTATCGAGTGTTATTTACACAGTATTATAACTTGATATTTTCAGGTACAACACTTACAGTATCCCGCTACATATACAGCAACCACAGAATTACGGTGTACTGTTTGCCAGCAATTTTTGCTGCTTGTAGGACATCGATTTAGCCCTTATATTTTAGCTATTATGTACTATTAAAGTTTGCTTTTAACTTAACTACATTGCTTCAAAAATGTCTGGGGTTATTCTAGCATTTAAGAACAAACACTTCATATGTTCTTTTCCCGACTAATTATTACACAACTACTCATGGTTATTAGGCCCATTCATCCATACTACACTGTATGGATTTGAGTGCATGCAATTTGGGGACTTTCTGACCTACTGTCTCCATCTGGACTCAGTGGATCTCAGAATTCCACCTATATTGATATTTTTCCCCTAGTGCACCATCCATACTCCACTCCCATCCTTGTGTTTGGCTTTTTGCAGTTAGTTATCCATTTGTTTCTGTGTACCAGACCTTGCTTGGACTCTTCATTGCCTGCCTCTCCAGTCCTGACCTCTGTTGCTGACCACCGTTACCTGCTTGCCACCTGCCTGGACCTTTGCTTTTGACTGTCACGGGAGACCAGAGCTTTTAACACCTTAATACCCGGATCCTTTGATTGAGCAAAGCAAGAGACAAAATAAATTGTGATTTATTTACAGAATGATCTCAAACAATCCAGGAGAAGCATATATGGGAAACAAAAAGGAAACAGTGCAAAATATAAGTGCAGATGTATTAACAATGAGGTAAATAATGGGGTGTAGTCTTGGCTCTGATGGTAAGCCTAATCACAAGATGTCAGAGGTAAGAATGCGGTTAGCAGATAGGGCTGCTACCCATTGGGTATAGGTGTTGTGTGGATCTCCCTCCAGGCTCGCCTCGTCAGTACGATGGTAGTGTATGTAAGAGAGGGAAAGAGCACTACATAGCGCGATCAGGTGGAAAATAAACTTTATATAAAATAGGTATAAAAATGCGCACTTACAATGTGCAAAATTAAAACAAGCGTTTGTCACAATATATGTGTGTAGTGGGTTCACTGCAGCTCTCACCGCCTCCCCTGGATGCTCCAAATCTCCTTAGCCTGCAGTGTGAGATCGCAGCTCCTCTCTTTGCGTCCTTCTGTGCGTATGACGTCACGGCTCTGAGGCTTGGGAAACTACGGGTCGCCACTAGTCCAAAAAGCACCACTCTACGTGTTTCGCCCAGTCTTGGTAGACTGCATCCGGCTTCGTCAGGAGTGTCGAGTTATTTACAGAATGAACATACACAGCTTGATTTAAAATTACAACAAAAAATACACTTAACAGCGAAACTAGTAAGTCTGGTTACAGGACGAATCTTTCACTGTATGATGAATCTTGTTACATGATGGAACTCTAAGATCTTGAAGCTTAGATATGTCTTGCATGAATCCTTACATGGTATGACAACCTTACAGCATGATGAAAACTTGTTACAGCATGACGACTCTCCCTAAACTGAGCTGTGTCAGGATTTATAATACCTCTGGGGTTCATTCCCAGAAAACCTGCAGCCCAATCAAAATGCCTGAGCGATCTCCCTAGCAACCAGGCTGAGCCACTCACCTGCTTGCAGTCCTGTGTAGCCTGGAACTGGGAGCTTCAGCCTAGCAACTGGTATGTGCAACAAACGCCATCTTTTCCCCACTTGTCATGCCAGCCCCCCTGCCGGCTCAGTGCCTTAAAGTCTGGGACGGGGGACAACGTGCCAGGGTGGTTCTTCCTTTCCCCCTCCTTGCTAACAAAAGGTTTAACACCTCCATATTCTGATTAGCCTTTGAAGCTCAGAGGGTGGAGTAACCCCTGTTAACCATGCAAATGGATTTTTATCCATACTGAATAACTTCCTCTGAACCTTACTTTAATAAAAATATAAACTTTTGCTACTTTTAAAACCATTTTCTTTCCACTTATACAGAGAAACCTTGCCATATGTATATACTGTACCTGTAAATGTAATTAAATTCCCTGCCCAGACTTACTGTTCTAGTCTGTGCTGAAGCAGGGAGATTTGACGTTGAGCTGCAAACTGCTTTGTAGGGAGGATTTTCTTCTCCGGTGTTCTGTGTTCCTCATATCCTCAGGAATATGGGGGGATTCCTCAGTACATGTTTCGGGGTAACCCGCAGCACTGGCCCCCTTCTCCCCAAACACACCCTGACAACATTTTACCGTAAAATCACTCCTGAAACTCACGCCCTGCACCTCTCCGCTAGTTAGCACTCCTGGAACAGTAAAAATACACATTCATCTTTATTACCAATGCAGTTTCATGCCATGATTGGGTTGAAGAGCTGACAATCACAATTCCCCCATATGGCTCAGGGGCACCCAGCCGGGAATAATACCTTTATTTACTGGCCTGGGTACCCCTTTACCATCACAGTGACCCAGACTACGCCTCTCGCTGCCTGCCTTAACTCCCAATTGTAACCCCGTCTACTCTTTTCTATTTTCAGCCACTGGATTCCAGTCCCATAGTATCTCCCTGTGACACAGTTCCAGCTGCTTGTGCCACAGCTCGAGGTACACCTGTTGCTGTTTCAGCTGCCCATGCCACAGGTCCAGCTTCTCCTGCCACTGTTCCAGTTGACCTTTTCACTGCTCCATCTCAGTAAGTTATTGTTTATTCAGGTGCCCTTGTGCATAGAGATATGATGGTTCCAGTTCAGTTCATGAAAGTCTACTTTTTACATCAAAAAATAAATAAATCTGGCTGGCTATACCCCTTACTCTCATTCTCAGTTACATGTATGTGATAGATATCAGTTTAACATGATAATGGCTTCATTTAATATGGTTGGTTGCAGGTGGTACTGGCTGTTGTGGTGGTACAGTCGCAGCAGCTTTTATTTTAACACTTCTCAGTTATTTTGCGGTGGCTTTTTCAGAATGCCACGCGCTTCACCGCGTTCATGCCACATTCATGCCGTATTCATGCCACATTCATGCCGGCCGTCACCCGCGGTTGATCTGTTTAATGATAATGGTTCGGATTTAATTGGGTGCAATTCCTCACGTATCCGCCAGGTGGCAGATTTTCATGAATTGTAATGAATTCTAATGTATACACTACAGTACTTTACATGTGCTTCAGTAATGTGTCGACTTGCAAGTGTTTAAAAAATACCACAGTGGTCCATTGTGAATTGACCTTGGTACTGAAGAAGTTACAATACTGTATCAATTTAGGCATTTCATATTAAAAACTCAATGCACAGTGTCTGGTGTTCTATTCTTCAGAGAGTTACGAGATGAGTACACCACCGCAGTACGTGTTCAAAAAGCCCGACATAACGTACGCTTATTTAATATGGTCCGCAATTAATACAGCAGATAAGATGGTCACAGTTGGTCAAATTTATCAATATTTTATCGAAAAGTATGACTTTTACAAATTTTCACCAGATGCTCGTGTGTGGAAGCGTGCAATAAGGAAAAAGTTATGTATCGATACGTGTTTTTTTCGTATTGATCCTGCACCCGGAGTTAGAGGAGGGTATTGGTGTGTTGCGCCACATTTTTCCAGTGTCTTTGATCATGGAGACTTCAAAAGGCGAAAGGTCATGGTAAAACCAACTAAGAATCGTCAGTCCCAGGCAAGCAATGCACCAGCGCCAGCACTGGCTTCCAATAACGGTCTGACCGTCAGAAAAAACCTGTTGACCGGCAACTCTTGCAATCTGTCTCCGCCTGGATACCTGCAGCCTGAGCAGGATTTCACGTACAGATACCAGCAAGCTTGCATGTACCAAAAAGATTTCCAGTTTCATCAGCTGTCAACTACAGGTGTAGCAGGCCCGCTGTCACCTGTCAACTCAGTGTATAATCAAGAATACGGGACTTGTGGCAATGCTTCATAGAACCTTGTTGAAATGCTAATTTCTTGTGTTTACTATAGTAATTAACCAACCATTAATTACTGTACAGTACTGTACAGTATGTTCTAGAAAACACTGTATTTTGTTATAAAAGGTGACACAATTAAACAATTTAAAAGAATCAACATTTTTTTTATTGGACAAAGTAAAAACATTTGCAGGTGTATGGAATAAGTACTGTAAAAACATTTATTGATAAAGACAATTTACAGTAAAAGAATCAACATTTTATTTATTGGACTAAGTAAAAACATTTGCAGGTGTATGGAATAAGTACTGTAAAAACATTTATTTATAAAGACAATTTAAAAGAATCAACATTTTATTTATTGGACTGAGTCAAAACATTTGCAGGTGTATGGAGTAAGTACTGTAAAAACATTTATTTATTAAGACAATTTAAAAGAATCAACATTTTATTTATTGGAGTACAGTAAAAACATTTATTTATAACTTTTGAACAGACAACTTTTTTTCTGACTTGAACTTCTACAGTAATAGAATGGGAAGTCATACACACATGCCCAGAAATGTGACGCCACACTCAGGAAGATTCAAGTCAGAAAGCCATCCATTAGAAATTAATGGTTTGGGAGAGGTGTCGATAAGAAGTAGAAATCCTTGAGCCTTGTGTGTGTGCGGGAGGAGAGGGGGAGCGCTGAATGATGGATTACCTGTAGTTCAAAGAAATATTTTCAACAGGTCATAATAATGTTTTAATCCCCACACACCCAAATAAAAATCACAGTACTATGCCACCCACCTCATAAAGAACTTGCATGACTCGGGTAGAATTAAAAAGCAACAGTAGTGATTGATTCTCAGAATATCCAGAATTGTTATGCAAGCCCATGTCGATAACCGAAAAAAAAAAAATATATTTTTTAAAACTTGATTCTCAGAATATCCAGAGTTGTTATGCAAGCCCATGTCAATAACCAAAAATATATATATAAATTTTTAAAACTTGAACTTCTAATTGAATGGGAAGTCATACACGCATGCGCAGGAATGTGATGCCATGCTCGGGAAGATTCAAGCCAGAAAGCCATACATTCCAAATGAATGGTGTGGGAGAGGTGTACAGTAGATAAGAAGTTGAAATACTTTACTGTAGGATGGATTATCAGTTCAAAGAAATATTTTCAAAAGGTCATCATAATGTTTAATGCGCAGAAATGTGATACTGTAACACGCCTATGCATTTCAACAATGTTCAAATGAGACATACATGCATGCTCATAAAATAAAAACAGTATGAAAAGAAGAGCAAGCCTAGTAAAAGTTTTGATTAATAAATAATACATTTAGAAATGTGTTAATGTTATTTTCGGAAGATGACGGGACGTTATATATATTTTTGTAATACTGTACTTCTTTTCCCTAAGGAGCCTCATACAGAACTACTACTGTATACAGTATGATCTCGGAACGTTAATTAATCTCTGCTTCAAATATAAATCTTCCAATTTACAGAACAATTACTGTGCGCGCACACACTTTCAGAAATGAACGGCAGGTTGAATTACTATTAGACTTTTAAGACAAAAGCTCGCGATCGCCCACCTGAGTTTCTAGACGGTATTGAAATATTGCAGACAACGCTAAAAGAGCGAGCGCTAAAATAACGAAAACCGCTCGGAAAAAAAAAAGAAAACAGAGCGCGTCTGGCCGCAGTTATCAGAGCGGCGCGGCTTTGGCTGATTTAGAATAAAGGCTGTCGCAGCTGTACAATGTCGCTGCTGTGCTCAGCTTTCATTCTCAGGCACCCACTCTTGTTCTCAGTCACACATATGCATAAATGTATAAATATCATGATAATGTTCCCATTTGCCATGGTGGCTGTGGTGTGGTGATGATATGGCAGTGGTCAGCTTAGGCCAGCTCTTCTTTTAAATCCCAGTTTCTCACTCTCAGTTCCAGTCATGTCATATGTATATGTAGCTGATACATGATATCAGTCTTGTTTAGAAGTGATATTACTGGCACTGGTTGTGCACATTGGTGGTGGTGCTGCTGACATGATGACACTGACGATGGTGATGATGGTGTTTGTTTTTTGACTTTGAACATTTTATTTTATAAGCATGCCAATTCAGTTTTTCGGTATTCTGCAAAAAGAAGCACTAGTGCCAGCAATTGTGGTGGCAGCCAGCTACTTTCAGACTGATGCACAATCCTCATCAACTAAACTGTTACTACTACCAAAAACGCTATAAGGTTTGGTAACACCAAGGATCACATCGACTACTCAGTCACTTCCTTCATTGGCTTCTACCAAAAAAACACCACCAGTACTACATGCTAGTGTCAAGCCTTTATCACCTTTATCTGTAGCTTCACTATCTATGGAGATCTCCTTAGTCACAATCAATAATATTTCATCATCGTCCATCATCATCTACTGTACCACCTTCACCTCTGCCTTAATAACTATTTTGGCCGCCTTCTCTCCCTTCATCTTCACAGAGTCATTCTTGCTGAATAAGAGCCATTGTTTTAAATAACCATTGTTTTAAATAACTTAATATAAAACATTGTTATAGAAGGTGTCATATAGTTAAATGATGGGGAAAATAAATATTAGATAAATTCAATTAAGTTCCTTCCAACCTCACAGTTAACAATTAGTTGCAGACAAACTATAAAAAAGTAAAATTGTTCACCACCACCTTTGCTCATTATACTCATGATTTAAGTGTACCTCCATCAGTCTGCCTCTGTCTCAATCCTTCCTTAAGTATGTAGGTCATGTGATGTTTTTACTTCTCTTTGGAAATACTTCCTTCCTCAACTTTATCTGTGCTCTAAAAATGTCAATATAAGTTCTACAGGGCAGAACAGGCCCGCCAACAGCTTTTTTGGAGGCTCAAAACTGAATTATTGACCTGGGTCCGAGGCTGTTGAGCGGAGCAGGGCCTACCTCTACAAGTAGGTGGAGGGTAGCTGATGTGCTGTCGATCAGGGAACAGAGGGCCTACCTGTACATCTGAAGGTGACAGCATGGGCCCAGCAAACTGCCAGTCCGCTGGGCCCATATTCAGAGGTCGTCCAGCTGGCCCCCCTTTCGCCACTTGGCCTGGTACTTTTCCCTGTTCTCCCCCCTGTTAGTGGCCCTTGGGCATGCAAAATTCTATATAGAGCACTGTGTACAGTATGCTACAGCCATACATAAAGCAAATGTTATTATTTTTAATACACTCACATTTTATTGTAAATTAATACATTCATTAAATCCACTTGAACAAACTAATTCTATAATATAGTTCAGGTCCTGGAATTTACTTACTTGTGGCTCATTTGATTGTTGTTGGAAAGTATTTTGCTTTATTTATGATTTGACACATTAACAGTGAAACATTTGGCATGCACTTATTTGGTAGAAGTAAATGTTCAGAACAGTAAAACCTTGTCCTTCCATGATATACAGCATCTCAAATAGCTTGAAACAAATGCAAATTCAAATGTACAAACTTTTTTTTCTTCTTAATTTATCATCTGTTTATGTTTCCCATGTTTTTAATGACTGGTTCTGTTTGGTACAGTATGGAAAGTAACCACAAGTTTGGAGGATCAGTTCTAAAATCCACATCTATATATATATAAATGTGTGCTGCAAAGACAGGAAACTTACATTTTGCTCCATCTTTGGTTGTCTCATAATTAAAACATTTTCCCCAAGCTACTGAACATTTTTTTGTTTCAGTTGAATACAGTCCCAGGGGTGTGACCACCAGTTCCATGTTGTACTGTTACTATAGGTACATTTCCAAAATATATTCTTGGAATAAAAGCTTCAATTGATTTTTGATTTCTGTAGGCTTAACTTAGAATATGAATGCAGTCATACTCCAGTAAATTCATAAGTAGGGTACTGTCCAAATATGACTGACATACAATATAAGTAGTCCATTTTATTTCCCTGTTACTCTTTATAAGCTAGTGGCTCTCTAGAGCTCCCTTTGTCCCCAGAAGAGCATACTGTACATTTACCACAAGCTTCCAAAATAAATATTTTTATTTGAAGTACAGATTAGTGATAGAAAATAAAGTTAGTTAATTTATTGGTTTAGAGATTAGAAACGAACTGAATAACATGTTTAAGCGTTTAAAATATGAACATATTTTATTTCAGTAGATAGCATATCAACTTCAATCCAATTTAAATAAACTTTTTTTCCCCAACAGATTTATATTAGCTGTTATCTTAGTGTTTGTCTGTTCTAGACCATTTGTTTTCTGTTCTCTCATTTCTACTTCTTCTTCCCCCACAGCCATGAATTAAATTAATCACTGTATGTGAAAAGACAGTTTCACAAGGGCTGTTAGGTGGGTTTAATCTTACACTTTGACAAAAGACACCAAACGGCCCACATACACTGTAAACATTCTCTCCTGTGCTACAAAAATATTTGTTTAGGATTAAGATCCAGAGTAAATGGATAGTCTGGAGCCTAATTGCCAACAAAGTCAAATGAACCAAGAGTCAAGTTGCATTCCTAATGCCATAAGACTTTATTTAGTTTCAGTTTATTATAATTGCTAGAATTGTAGTTAAAATTCTAAATGTACTTTCAATTAGTGTATGTATGTATATAAAACATAGTATATATTATGTATATTAATGTATATTAAAACATGCATTTTTCCAACACTTATTACAACACTTATTTACAGCGCTGTTTGCCATTATTTCATTTTCAGGTGCACATAATTTGAACTTACTGCATTCATACTACTTTACAATGAATTATTTAAACAAAAAAGGAAGCATACAGATGCAGCGGCCATTATTTTAACAAATCACGCGTTGTATACCTTGGAATTTCCATGTGATGGCGCGGGATTCCTTCCAACCGTACCGCCTTAAGACGCGAGTGCAGAAAATGGCATTTTAGTGTTCTGGCTTATAAACACCTGAAATTGACACAGTAGCATAGTACTGTACACATTACAACTCATTCATTTCATTGCATTTAATTGCACACAATCCATGAAATTCAAACAAAGCAACGCGATAAACACGTGTGCCTGGCCGCTTTCATGCCGGGGAGAGTACAGCAGTGCACACAAAAACAGCGCCGTGATTTGTTTCAATAACGGCCGCTGCATCTGCATGCTGTTACTTGGTTTTAAAAATTGCAATCACATGAAATATAAAACGAAATATACAGTGTGACTTTATGTTCTCTGAGCCATGCTACAAAAAGGGGTTATATGAAGCAATGGTATTTTAAAATGAGTACTATATGTTGTTGCCTGTTTGATACACTACATTTTGTACAAATGATTACTTTATGTCCAAAATAAAAGTAAGAATGTATTTATCCTTTTAAAAATACATGATGTCATTATGAACTATGCAGAACTCACAGTTTTTCTTTACCTTAGTTGTAATATAATCACAAGGAGGTATATTTCCATGAAAAAATGTGGCACAGACATCCTTTTATGTTGCTAGCAAACGGGAGTGCACCTTTGAAATGTTTGTAGAAGTAAAAACAATATACTAAGAGATGAATAGATATGTTCAAAACTTTTACAAGAGGTCTAAAAAAAACATTGTGGTCATTTCGCAAGCGTTTTGCCAGGAATTAAGACAAATAGGCTTAGCCAATGTGCATTGCAGGTTTGCCTAGTTGCTAATTGCTAATTTGCTACATTCTCTTGAATCGCTACATTAGCTTAAGGCTGAGACTGTTAAAAGGGCACACACAGAACATGATTGTGCATTGGAATGGTGCTTAAGGTGGGAAAGGGAGTGTTTTACCCACAGTAGATGGTGATCTGGTGATGTTCATACTCAGTGAATTATACTTAAACAATTATGTCTAGTTATATTTGCAAAAGAGGGCACTGGTGTGATGGTGATGGTAGTCATTGTGGCCATGGCTGTAGCAGCAGATGTCGCAAAAGATCAATGAAGGGTGCACTAGAGAAATGAGTAGAAGCTGCTCCTACATAAACCTCAACACTTGTACAGTACTTGATCCCCAGCAGCCTTGTAGTATCAAAAAAATAAAACAAATAGGCAGGTTTTACAAAGCCTATCAGCCTCATCAAGTCAGTAGGATAAACTCTCCACCACGAGAGTGGAAAAAGTTGTCCAGAATAAACTAGACATTGTTGGCAAGACTAGAAGTGGCTTACAGAGGGTAGCACACAAGTTGTTAATATTAATATGAGTGAGAGGGGAAAAAGCTGAGGCGTATATAATATGAATGATTGTCTTTATAAAATACGATATTCTACCTATGCTTATCTTTAGCTGGAGCGGACACCCCCCACCTTGCTTGCTACTGATGGACATGAAGTTGCCACCAAACCTTCACCACTCCTGGCTGACAATCCCACACTAGCATTCCCCACACTTTGAATCATCCCCCTCCTCTAAAAGACCCTTTCACCCAAATTACCAAACTACATCTGGCCTTAAACAACCCACCACCAATGCCGGTGCATTGCCCAATTCGTCAAGCGCTGAACACCCCATACTCCAACTGCTGGGACGTTTTGTACTCTCAGCAACCCCTAGTACTGACACATGTAACACATCCCATAATGAGGCATACACCAACAGGAACCAACCTGCTACATGACAAGAGCTACCCTTAACCTGCATTGTCTTACCATTGACTGTGCCCACATCCAATCTATGGTAGACAAAATGTCCCTCAGCATACCCATTTTCCTCTTGCCCCCACCAAATCAGCATTTGCTACAATGCTCCCCTGTCCCCATGTCATCAATCACACGCAACATACATGGGCAGACTGGACCAGCAACCACAGGACCCACAGCCCCTGAGCTCCATTGTTTCCTTCTGCCTGGCCAGCTTGGGAGACTTCAAGATCCTCCTCCTGCAAGGTAATATCCTGGAGTGGCAAAGAGTATACCTCACCCTCCTCAGCCACCATCAACCCTATACTCCCCAAACAGGGACTGATCCAGATCTCCAATAACCCCCAATCCTCTGCCTGGCACCTCTGATCATAATATAAACAGCATTTAAAGCTTCTTCCCTCCTTTGCCTCCTCCATCACCTGTACGAGACCTCCTCAGCTTCCCCCTGCTACTTGTGGTAGAGTCATCTGCTCACCTGATCGGCTGAGCATCTTTGGTGGGTGCGAGCATTTGCCACCTATTGTCCCACATGACTTCACAGAAGCAGGAGATCCAACCCTTCTGCTAACTCCACCAACGCCAACATCAATCCCCCCCTTCACCGCACCTTTCACATACTGTAGCATGCACTACCGGCTTCTGCTTACCTAAAGACCTGATCACCCCAGCTGATCAGCCCAGCCCCCACTCCTAAAACACGCTCCAATAGCAAGCCATGTCCCTTTTCTGCGCCAGTTCTCCCAGGCCCGCTAGCCATTTCTCTAGATTCTCCCATCCCACAGCCTGCAGCAACAGTATGCCGCCCATCCGACACCCAACTCCCCCTACACCTCCTGAACTCTGCCATTCATAGTAGAGGACTGTAGAATAATTGTAGGTTGTGATACCTTTTAGGGGACACACATATCATTATTCACACTGCATATGAATTTATAGTGCTAAAATTAAAAGAAAAGGCACACACTGCATTCGGTGGATGGGAGTCGCCCTCAAGACCGGGCTCCTCTAGCCTGGCCCGGAAAGGAAAAAAATCTCAGGATTCTGATTTAGGATTGTTGTAGATCTCCTGGATGTAAATTAGTCTGGTCAGTGGCCTCCATTTATTTATTATTATTTATTTATAACATTTTTTACCAGGAAGTAATATATTGAGTTGCCTCTCGTTTTCAAGTATGTCCTGGGCATAGAGTTAAGATGACAAATAATACATGGTTACAAGTACTTAGTTACATAAGTGAAAAGGGTATACATTATATACAATTATTGCATGCACAGTTAAAGATAATATATATTATAGGCGTATGTAACAGTTACAGACAAGATTAAAATATGAGACGGCTTTAGTTTTGAAAGAACTTAGACTGGTGGTGGCTGTTAAAGTCTCCGGTAGGTTGTTCCAGTTTTGGGGTTCAAGGTAAGAGAAGGAGGAGCGGCCGGATACTTTGCTGAACTTTGGGACCATGAACAGTCTTTTGGAGTCAGATCTTAGATGATAAGTGCTGCATGTGGTAGGGGTGAGGAGTTTGTTCAGATAGATGGGTAGCTTGCTCAGAAAGTATTTGAAGGCAAGACAGGAAAGATGAACTTTGCGCCGAGAATCAAGTGATGACCAATCTAGTTCTTTGAGCATTTCACAGTGATGTGTTATTTGGAGAACAAAACGACATATTGAATTGTAGATGGTATCAAGTTTGCTAAGGTGGGTTTGGGGTGCCGAGCCATATACTATGTCCCCATAGTAAATAATTGGCATTAGCATCTGCTGTGCGATACGCTTTCTGACCAGGAGACTTAGGGAGGATTTGTTCCTGTAAAGTACACCTAGTTTGACATAGGTTTTGGATGTCAGGGTATCAATGTGCATCCCAAATGTTAAATGGGAGTCAAACCATAATCCCAAGTATTTAAAACTAGTAACAGGAGTTAGGGTGGTATTAGCGTTGGTTCTGATCTGGAGCTCAGTCATTGGAAGCTTTAAAAATGTAGCCTTGGTCCCAATACCATTGTTACAGTCTTGTCAGTGTTTAAAAACAGTTTGTTTTGGGAAATCCAATTTTTAAGTCTCAAAAAGTCAGATTGAAGTATGTGTTGAAGGTCGGAGAAGCTAGGGCTGTGTTCATATAAGAACGTGTCATCTGCATACATGTTTATTGAAGCTCCCTTACAAGCTGTAGGAAGATCATTGATGAACACTGAGAAGAGTAGGGGCCCTAGAATAGAGCCTTGCGGGACGTGATATCCAAGGGGTTGAAGTTAGAGCCTGAGATAGTCACAGGTTGGGATCTACCTGATAGGTAGGAATGAAACCCGTTTAAAGCATGCTTCCCTATACCAGAGCACTAGAGTTTGTTAAGCAAGATAACATGATCAACAGTATCAAAAGCCTTTGCTAAATCTAGGAATACTGCACATGTGAGTTGTCCAAGTTCCATTCCACACTGGATTTCATTGCAAACTTTAGTCTGGTGGTCAACCGGGCACGCCATGTTCCAAGAAGGTTGCTGTGGTTTGGGCGGTGATTTGTTCCTGGAAGCGTCCTGGGCCCTCTCTTCTAGACTCTAATTTCCAACAGTGCGCTCCCTTAACAGGAGCGCGCACACACACACACACACACACACACACACACACACACACACACACACACACACACACACACACACACACTTGCTCTTCCCCTCTCACACACACACACTTGCTCTCCCCCTCAAACACACACACACACTTGCTCTCACCCTCAAACACACACACACACTTGC
>NC_134484.1:99049781-99117281 GCF_040206685.1 Ascaphus truei
CCCTTAGTAGGGGGAAGGGTATTACAATAATAACTACAGTTACCTTCTCTATTTATTGCAATTGACCTCTGTTGGAAGCTACAGTATAGTAGAAGAAGCTTTGAGGTCCTTTCTTATCTATTATACCCATATTTACTAATGTTGTATTGGTGTGTTTTATTGCTGTTATCTTACACACCAACTGTGCTGCACCATGGAATGAACTGGTGCTTTATACATTTGTGACCATAACAATAATTAAATTTCTGAATGCGTTCAAATGTTTGTAGCCAGGTCCTCTCTGGGTCCCCATTGGTCCCCGCTTATCTCCGATGTAGCTGCAGCTAGTCGGGGAGGCTGCAGAGAGGAGTGCGGGAAGTACAGGGAGCGCTCCGGAGGCTTCGAGGCGCACCCAGCTAGTGGGGGCCACCATCTTTGAAGTTGTGCATGTGCGCTGGAAATACAGTAACGACGGCCATTACATGGTTAGCTCCGCAGGGGAACTAAAAGTCCCAGCATCCCCAGGGGCTGAGAGCCACAGGGACAAAAGTAGCCAATGCATGGCCGGATCCCCTGCACACAGACAATGATACACTCGGCGCTCTGTGAGTCACGTCAGTCGAAAGGAAGGGGATCAGAGTAGGTAGTGTCCAGAGAGCTGTGCTTCCCTGGACTAGGCCTAGGTTGCCCCCCCCCCCCCATCCCTAGGCACCAG
Source organism: Ascaphus truei (assembly GCF_040206685.1). Lineage (NCBI taxonomy): Eukaryota > Metazoa > Chordata > Amphibia > Anura > Ascaphidae > Ascaphus > Ascaphus truei. The sequence goes on from NC_134484.1 coordinate 99,050,476, forward strand.
ATAGGCCTGAGTCCCTACCAGCTTGTTGGTGCTGCAGGGAAAGACCCCTTAGATAGGGACATTTCCCATTTTGCTTATAGTGTCAGGGACACAGCAGGGACGCTGCATTGAGACTTGTGGTCTGGGACCAGACAACCATCGCAAGGTAGAGACTCACTTTATGTGGGACACTCCAGCGGGAGTCCACCCCACACAGAATCGGATGCCGACGACAACATGGGACCAGACTGATCCTATCATCTGCCGGCGGTACCCGGGGCCTTGAGCGCCCAGCAGGTATCACGCCCTAGAAGTGCACCAACGTTCACACACATTCTGTGGGTAGCACTACCGCACACATTGGGGTGGGTTTGGCTCCTGTGGACACCGGGGGTTAGGTGCCCAGGGAACCTCAGTACTTTGGGGGAACCGTGTATAAGGTGGTGGTTGGACAGTGGGGCACTGTGTTGCCATGGCCATGTGATGCCTGTATATATATGTTATTAGTTGTGTACCAGTAAAGATAATCTTTTACAACACTGTGTGTATATCATTTCTCTACTGTGTTCCTGGGCATGGGTTATTCAATTGTTCTTGGATCCCACCCAGGTGGAGGCACTGTCATCACACATAGGTATACCCCAGGCTCTATGCATCAGAGGATCAGGCCTCCTGTGAGCCCAACAGGTAACGCACCACACAGAGTCACCTTAGACACGGGCAAACGGGGGCTACATGTTCTTGATTTATAGCTGGACACCAAAAACAGTAAAAAGTGTCTAACCAATGTGTACAGTTCTTACTATGCACAGTCATGCACACCCTGCTATGTGCTGTCACCACTTGTGCCTTCATGATCGTTGTTGTGAATGTTCAACTTAATGTGCTTGTTAAATAAGTGCATTTTAAGAGCTTCCGTAATTTTAAACACATTTACAGTATATACCCATTATCCAATTAGAACAGTACAAAGTCTCTAAGGAAAGTGAAAGTCAACCTGTCAAAAACAGAAACTGTAGCAGTAAATAAATAAATGAGATTAGTGAAACAAAAATTAGGCAAATTAATCAAACAAATTGCAGCATGGCTGAAGCCACAACAATACATACATTGGAAAGTTTCAAACAGGAAACATGTTCCTTTCCTGACAAGGTTTTTCTTTTCAAATGCAGGTGAAATGTCTCAATCAGAACTAGCCAAGTTTAACTAGTCGACATGTGTTTCTTGTTTTTCCTTTAGACACAATCTGCCAAGAAAGTAGTTGTCTTGCCAATCTTTCTTATGCACTTTACTTTGAACTAGTTTCATATTTGTCACATAAAAAGTGCTGCCAATAGTAACTCCATTACATAAATTAAACTTAATTTATTTATTTTATACCTTCTATGTTTTGTTTGGTTTCCTTTTTATCCGCTATTTCTTCTTCTCTTGCGAGCCAATTGGTCACCAAATAACTTTCAGTAACAAAACCGCCTCTAACATTATATGACAATTTGAAGACAGCTCAATGTATTAATGTATCAGTGATTTAAACCCCCATTTTAACTCACAAGGCCACAGCTGACCTCCCTCTGGTGACTTCCAGCTATGGGTTTTGTGGAACTGTTTGCTCTCTAGCTCAGTCACATCCTGCTGGATCCAGATGTATCAGAATGTTGTCATCCCAGAAGCTAAGCCAGAAATTCTTCTAACAAAAACCTCAACTTGTTAAGGTTACTTGCCTTTTCCTTTCTTAACCGCTTTATCAATATGCTAATAATGGCTGGTTCTTCAATGTAATGAGCAGGCTAGAGTTACCTATGTGGCCTTATGTTTATTTCCACATACCGTATTATATAAATACACCGTGTAGGAGGGTTATTTGCTACAACTTACCTGTTGAAAATGGGGCTAAACTTTTGCATAAAAGGAACCAGGTGGATCAAATTAAGAAATCCAATTACTTTCAGATGGATTTTAAATAATGATAGCACTCTTTTACCTTTCTATTTTCCCTTTTCAACTAGAAGATTATAATAATATCCTACAAGACTGCACCACACTCTTAAGAAACACACCAATTCTCTCTCTCACACGGACAGATATCTAATGCACTTTACTATTGATCCTACTTACTATGTACATTTTTCACATACCATAACAATATTTTGGTATCCTTATTCCTTCTATTTCTGGTGCTTCTATAGTTAAAATAATCCTTATAATTTTCGCTCTTGCAAGCAGGGCCCTCATTACCTTCTGTATTGGTTTGTGCTTGTTTGTCCTTATTTGGTATGTTCTTCTGTTTGTGTAATATACATAGCTCTGTACACCCCATTGTACCGCACTGTGGAATATGTTGGCGCATCACAAATAAACAATAATAATAATTTCCTTTTATATTTCAATTATTTTTATTGAACAGGGATAAAGATTGTGCAGCATAATAAATACCGCATAGTGAATGATATAGATTCATAGTAGATGAGGTTGAAAAAAGACGCGCGTCCATCAAGTTCAACCTACAGTATGCTAAATTTAGACGACAGATACTTTATCCTATATTTGTATTTACAGTATATTGATCCAGAGGAAAGCGAAGAAAAAACCCCAGTGTCATATCATCTAATGGTATCTCATAAGGGGCAAAAAAAATTCCTTCCTGACTCCAAAATTACTCCCTGGATCAACATCCTTCCTATCTTTACTTATTTGGTATATCCATGTATACCTTTCCTTTCTAAAAAGATGTCTAACCTTTTTTAGAAGATATCTATTGTATCTGCCATCACAGTCTCCATGGGTAATGAATTCCACATTTTAACTATTACCAAACATTAGAAAGAGGGATGTGTTACCAGCCCCCTCCATAGCTGGAAACTCACAGATAGATGCACTCCAAGGGCTATTAAAGCATAACATTTATTATAACAATTAAAAAGAACTACACATATATAATGATCATGAATCGTGAAAAAATAATTGTTATTATTATTTTTTCACGATTCATGATCATTATATATGTGTAGTTCTTTTTAATTGTTATAATAAATGTTATGCTTTAATAGCCCCTGGAGTGCATCTATCTGTGGGTTTCTAGCTAGGGAGGGGGCTGGTAACACATCCCGCTTTCTAATTTTGTTAATATAGTTACAGTCAGCCCATCTGATGCACCCAATGCCAATCTAGGCATTTTTAGGGCGAAAATCATATTCTCAATTATATTATCTTCACTTTGTGAGCAGTATATACCTTGTGTGTTTTCCCACATTTTAACTGCCCTTACTGTAAAGAACCCTTTCCTTTGTTGCTGACGAAATCTCCTGTCCTCCAACCTTGAGGGATGACGCAATGTCGTCCTTGGGATCAATAGTACTTTGAAAGCTCCTTGTAATGTTATTGGCCCCAAATATATTTGTATATAGTTATCATATCTCCTCTTAGATGCCTCTTTCTAATGTAAACAAATCTAATTTAGCTAGTCTTTCCTCATAAATCAGATTATCCATCCCCTTTATTAATTTGGTGGCTCTTCTCTGCACTCTCTCTAGTTCCATAATGCCTTTTCTATGGAGTGGTGCCCAAAATTGTACTCCATATTCAAGGTGTGGTCTTACTAATACTTTATAAAGGGGCATAATTATGTTTACTTACCTTCCATCCATTACCCGTATAATGCGAGATAAGATCTTGTTTACCTTTGCAGCTACTACTGTACATGACTTGGGCACAATTGTTAAGCTTTCCGTCTACAAGCACTCCTAAATTCTTGTCCATCAAGGATTGTCCTAATGTATCCACACTTAATTGTAAGTTGTGACATGTTTGTGTTCTCTCCCTGTGACCCACAGGAGGTATAAAGAATGTTACAGTTTTCTTTGAGGCTGACAGCCCAGGATCTGTCTATTGTCCCTAGCCTAAACTACACATATTTCACTTTTAGTGGACCGTCAGTGATAGCCCCTTCCCCAATTAAGCCCTCTTTGTAGATCAGCATAGACACAGGAAGGGTCTTGACCTGTCATAAACACAATATCTTGTATTTTTAAGACAGACTGTAACAACATAAACCCCTGAAGCACCATATTGATTAATGTCATGTAACGGTACTGAGCAGACACCGCAAGTTCATTGGATCGCCAACCCAAGACACAGAGTTCAAGAAAATATGGGGGTCATGCAATAAGCGGCGGAAAATTGCATTCGCCAGGGGTTTGAATTCGCCATGTTTTTGCGTGTTGCCCTCGCTGTATGCAGGAAGGGCCAAATCCCTGGCGAATCACAGCGAGAGAGCAACATTACCAAATATGGCGAGTAGCCAGAGGCGAGACAGTCTGCCTGGCGAGAAGCTGCCGGGAAGCTGTCCCCGCCGAGATGTGTCTGCAGCAGGGAGAGATTCGCCGCTCTCTCGGCGCAAACATCGGCAGCATTAAAAAATCTTTTTCCAAGATACCATTTGTATAACTCTTTTTTAAGTATTCATTCCCCAGCATATAGAAATAATGCTCTTTTATTTAATAATTTGACATTTGGGAATGACATTCCTCCATATTGTTTAGGTAGGGACAACTTGTCCAAGTAAATCTTATGTTTTCTGTCATTCCATATCAATTTTGTGAACAGGCTATATGTTTACTGGATATCATTAAGGGGAGCATTTGAATAGCATATATTAACTTTGGGAATATGATCGATTTTATGATCACTCAATGTCCCACAAAATCAATGCTTAGGTCTCTCCATGATTCCATGAGTTTCTTTATTTTTGCTATGACCGGGGGGTAGTTAAGTCTATAGATTTCCTCTGGATTAGTTGAGAAGTGCAACCCTAAATATGTTATACTTTTCATTGCCAACTTAAAGGCAAGAGTTGGTATATCTTGTGTCACTTGTCTGTTGTGATCATTTAGTTGTAATATTTTGGATTTATCAAAATGTATTTTATATACAATACACTGATCCCTGACGAAGCCTTTTGGTGAAACGCGTAGGAGGAGGAGCAAATAGAGTGTTTGCTGGCTTAACAGTGCGTTTGAAGGAAGCGGTCAATACCACTTGCTGCGCTGTCTGTGTGGTCACTGTACCATCAGGAGGTGGAGCGCTGAAGAACGGAGCCCAGAGACTACCGGGAAGGGTCTGTGCGTCACAGCCGGAAGTGACATCAGACCCGGACACCCGGAGGGCTGCGTGGTATCGCGAGTTACAGCACATCCATGCTGTGTGTACCGGAGCGGTTTCCGTGAATAGAGGGACAGCAGGACCGCCAAGGATCTGCAGTATTTAAAGGGTGAGCTATTCCAACACTGTCTCAACCCTGGGGTACCCCTCTTCACCATTACCTGCCCGGGCAGTGCACTATCCTAAGGACCAAGACTGTCTATCGGGTAATTCCCGTTTTCAATCCCCTGGAGACTGACAAACTGGTACCGCTTATCCATTCCATCAGCACTACTTTTAAATCACTATTTATGTATTGATTTCACATTGTTGTCCTAGAGGGGTTTTCCTAGGACTAGTTTATTTAATAAAGAATTCTAGTTTAATCACAACCCCCACTGTCTGCGCTTCTCACTTTTTTCTTTCTTGTTGTTACGCCCATACTAGGGACTGGGGGTTCCCTATTATCAGAAGCTGCACTCACCATCGGGTTGTGATTACTTCAATTTTAAATTTTAATATAACATCAGCAAACACTCATTTGCACCGGACTGGTTCATGTCACATGCCTTTTTTGGTTTTGTTTTTGTTTTTGTGATATTTTTCTTTTTTCTTTTGCTCCAGTGCCCATATTCAAATACCAACCCATTCGGCGCTTTTATACTTTTTTTGTTTTTTTCTTGTTACACTGAAACCCTGAACTGACTCTAGCATTGCAATACAGCTAAACATTTGACAAGGAACAGACACACACCTGCTGTTAGTCTGCTCACACTCACTCTGCTCACAACAGCTCCTTGCAGCACTGCCTACCTCTGGCATCATGAACCTGCTATGTATTTCAACTGTTTTCTTTCTCCTGGCCTCATGGAGATGTTACTCCCTCTATCCACTACAAACTCCTCCATCCTGGCCCACACCCAACATCACCATACACCCTGGACTAAATAAAATGTTGTCCATTTTGGCTTCTTTTACTCTATGAAATGCTGTAGTATTGATTAGTAAATAATCAATCCTTTAAAAGGTCTGATCTGCTCTGGACATACACGTATAATCTGTATCATCAGGGTGCAGTGTTCTCCATGCATCTACTAAGTCAAAGTGCTTTTTTAAGACATGCTATTCCTACTTGGTATTTTTATTCTTTTGTTTTTGATTAATCTAAATTTAAGATGTTGTTGTCTGTTAAATTAAAATCTCCACCCAATACCAATGAACGAGTATTTGCTCAGTTTCTGTATCAGATTCAATATGCCACTTGGTCCTCCAATGTAATTACAACACACATCACTGTGAAATGCTCAAAGAACTAGATTGGTCATCACTTGAGTCTTGGCGCAAAGTTCATCTTTCCTGTCTTACCTTCAAATACTTTCTGGGCAAGCTACCCACCTATCTGAACAAGCTCCTCACCCCTACCACATGCAGCACTTATCTGAGATCAGACTCCAAAAGACTGTTAATGGTCCCAAGGCTCAACAAAATATCCAGCCGCTCCTCCTTCTCTTACCGTACACCCCACAACTGGATCAGTCTACCAGAGATTCTCACTGCCACCACAGCCACAGTCTAAGTTCTTTCAAAACTAAAGCTGTCTCACATTTTAATCTGGTTTGTAACTGTTACATAGACCAAAAATATATATTATCTCTTACTGTGCATGCAATGTCTTGTATATAATGTATACCCTGTTCACTTATGTAACTATTTATTGCAACATGTATTATTTGTGATCTTAACTCTATGTCCAGGACATACTTGAAAATGAGAGGTAACTCTCAATGTATTACGTCCTGGTAAAACATTTTATAAATAAATAAATAAACATCTTACTCCCTTTGATTTGTGCCAAAGTGGCCGTGGCTACGACTGGTGTTATTTTTAAGACAGTCTGAGGTTAGATTAATCAGACACATACAGCATAGGAATGTGGAGTGTTCAGTCAGCACGAGCAAGTATCCGCTGCCCAGGCTGTGTACTCCGACGCTGCTCAGAGATCTACCTTGAGCACACAGATCTCTGTCAGCAAACAGAAACCAGCTGCTGAAGACCTTGGATTTCCCTTCACTGAGAACAGGAAGCTGTCACGGCTGGATCAGCATCCCCTGACGTCACTTACAGGAGCGCACGACGCAGAGGGACACACCAGCCACCGCCAGCCCTACCAGGAGAAGGAACCCCCTGAGGCTACCACCCAGAGGGCCAGCACTCCGACGCGGGGCTCAACACAGTGGCAACATCGGCTCTCCCTCCCACAGCGGTCTCAGACGACATCAAGGACGGTCAGAACACAGTGAAGAGGCTCCTCACATGGTACCTGCAGCAGATATCTCAGCTATCACAGGCAATTATCCTGTTTCATTATTCTTTTACTGCCACACTGATTTTATACATTTGTGTATCTCAGTGCATGTTACTACTGTTGCTTTTATATATTTTTTACTATAAAGGTTGTGTTCTCTTACTTTTTGCACCCTCATTTCTTTTTCTTTTACATTTGAGGTTCTCTGCAGAGGACTGGTTATCCTACACAGGGGCAGCAATTTACAACCTTGACACCCATCTACAGTATGGACTTTGTATGGACTTTTTGGTTTTTGGCAATTGCCATAACTTCATATTGACTCAGTCTTTTGGCAAGGTGCTACTTAATTCACTTGTTGAATTTATGCAGTCAATCGTTGCCTTTTGACTACATCTATCTAACAGTTTTTATTATTAATTATCTGTGCAACATATTGTTTAGCTAGCATTTACTGCTACGAGGGATATACCGCATGCACCTGTGGTATATTCACTGCTTCTAGCAGCTTAGGGTTAATCGCTCTACTGATCGCATCATTTACCCTCCACCTCATTTGTAGAGGCTTCAGGCATATACTATACACGGCTTTGCAACTTAGCACACTTTTGTCTTTTTGCTGTTTTTACCTACAGCACTGTGGTGCACGGGAGAGGATATGACAACCGTCAAGTCATTCAATCTGGGTTTGTCTTATTTTACCGATGTTAACCCTTTCCACGCTGGCTTAGTGGACAGGAGCAGTGAAGATGTAGCACATTGGGGAGATTGTCTTAGGGGCGGATATCGTGTTGTTTCTAGGACAGTCTTAAGTGAAGCATATGGAGCCAATCCTAACCTTTGCTGTATTCGACTGTATTAATGTTCAACTACACACAAGACACATGGCCCTACACAGTCAATCACAATGTACCAATTCCCCAGAAAAGAGTACTAAACTAAAATTTTGATAACTATTGTGCCGAGAATTAGATTTGCCTGCCAACCTGTCTGTGCATGATCCCAGGCTTGATGACAGTACTGCACCATTATGATTTGTAACATAGTTAAGGGGATAGCCCAGAAATGATACATTTTTAAGCCAGAACACGTACTGTAACTCAAATTTGAGTGAGAGCCAAGCATTTAAAAATTGCATCGTCTGCTATGGAAACAAAAAGATTGCATTCTTGAAATTAAAACAAAATAAATGATCAACAGCTGCCTTTGAAAGTTAAACAAATAAAGAAATATGCGATTGTTATTTTCTTGTCAATGGATAGCCAAGTTATTCGCGAAATAAACAAAATGATGGAATTAGAATGTTAATTAAAATAATACTGACCTATTCTTTTGAAGGGGAAATTCAGTTAAAAAATATAAATAAAAATAACCACAGCTTGCCAAAACTCCCAAAACTCCAAAAGCAGCATTATTTATGGTACCACTTGAGTTTGGTAGATAATACAAATGCTTGTAACATTAAAGCTACTAAAACTATCATTGATATCAATCTGAAAAAATGATTGATTTTTGCCTGCTTTTTAGACCTTTACTTTACATTAGCGTTATAAGTAGGGATAAAAACTGAAGCCCCATCAGAAGTTGAAATGTTTCTGAAAGCAAGGGAGCTGTAATATCCATGAAATCTGAGCAAGATGAAAAGTGACGGAAATACGTAGAAATCTAGGCTGATGTCTTAAAACAGAGTTTTTCAGGGAGATTAACAAAGTCACTTATCTCAAGCATTCTAGACTAGGCCATGACTTACTATAATCACACATTTTCCAGGTGTTTTAGACTTCTTAACTTTTCTGGAAAATAATAATATTATATAATATGGGGATGGGGGGGGAGGAGGAAAATGTCCCAATTGCATGCATACTTGACCTTTAGTAATCAACAGTGTACAGTAGCAAGACAAAATACAGACCCCCCCCCCCCCTGGAGAATCAAACACGTTAGAGTTCTTCCCTAAGTTATCAGTCATGTGAGATTGATTAAAATATGTACCTTATTAGGGTGAATCCAGCCGTGCGGAGGCGCGCTGAGGCTGAGGGAAAGCGGGTGCTTTCCCTGGCCTTAGTTCGCGCGCTGTCCGCGGGCGTGTCGGGGGGTGGTCCAGTGACGTCACGGAGCTGGTTCGCCCTCATACTCCCACTAATTCTCAATGGTGAACAGCAGGGCATTATGGTGTCCTATAATGGAATGTTAGTTATGGAGTTTTAATTGGCCCACTGAGCAGGTACAGCTGGTGTACCATTCTATGTATACATTGTCCTGCCAAGGTAATACATTTATGTGTAAGAATGTGAATAAAATGCTGTGGCTATTTTCACCCACAACACTGTTTTGGTATTTTTTGTGTAGGATTGAAACGTAGCCAGGTATGTGGGGTAGTATGGCTACAAGGCAAGAGGCAATGGAGGATTCCATCACTAAAGCATGAAAGGGGTCACCTACAGTAATACAAATAAGGATCAGTAATCTACTTACAGGTGTATAAGGGACATACAGTAGATGGTGGAATAAAATATAATGATGGTATTGTCTGTTGGAACAAAGTGACATCTCTTTATCATATAGGCATAATTTTATGCTGGTTAGCATTTTTACTGGCTTATCTGTTATTATTACCCACATATGGATGATTATTCATTTTGTAGACTTAAATATGATGTTATAACCTGGGACACATCTGTCCATTTCCTTCCTGACGTTTTCAACATTATACAAAAGATAATAACTTTGCAATGGTGAAGAATATGTTTTTTAAATGTGCTTAGATTTTCAGCCAAGTTTTCAATGTATCTCACATGTTCAAAAACCTGGCAATTTTACCATATCAGTTTTTCACATAGAATATTATATTTTTAAATAAATATTTGCACTGCCTTGGGTCCAATATTAAACCAACTAGATTTGACACATTATTCATTTTTAAATCATAAAATAAATTACCTGTTTTTTCTCTTTCATTCTAATACTTTAGTTCCACAGGGAGCTACCATGTTTGAACACCTGAGAATTAATTATGTGATTAGTCCCACATGTGTAAGTATATGACGGCACTCTGCGGGTTTATTGGCATTAACCAGCGAACATAAAAGGTTCATTTTATTAGTCTGAGTGTGGTAACGTTATAACATCACTTACTGGAGAAAGTGGCATCAAATTTCAGTCTGGAATATACTGTAAGAAAAGTCCCATGATGCAAAGTGTCTTCAGGGAATAGCACGCACAAATATTCCAACTCTTTTTTTTTGTAATATAAAGAAGACTTTCATGGAATAAAGTGAGATCAGACTAAAGGCAAAATTAGTCTAAACAATGCTTGAAATTTTATTTTAAAATCTGACTGTTGATATAAATGACACTTGTTTAAATTTGTTGATGTTTTTTTCTGCCATCTATTCCTGTAGATAGTGGAGGATGTGAAACAATTGATTCCAAAGACTTTAAACAACACAGCACATGTATTTTTTTGAATGCACAGAGCTAAGCTGTTTTTACTTTGCATTCCACTGTAAAACAAAAACTGTAACTGTAGTTTCCCCAGCAGGATCAGTTTATCCAATGGGCAAAAGGGGCAGTTTCTCAGGGCCCATCGCCATCCGGGGCATAAAGCACATGCAAGTTGAGGAGAGGGGTTGAGTAGAGAGGAGTAGAGAGATTCGGAGTAGAGGGGTGAGGAGAAGATGAATGAGGAGTTAAGGAGAGAGGATTGGAGTGGTGAGGAGTGGAGGAGAGAAGAGTGGAGTGGTAGAGAGCAGGTGGACTGTGGTAGAGTTAGTAGTGGTGCTGAGAGGAGTGGAGGTTTGGGTGAGGTTAGCAGAGGAGGTGAAGAGCCCGAACAATAGGACAGAGGGAGAGCACAGCTCAGGAAGGAAAAAACGGGAAACCAGAATGAAATGCCAATAAAAGGCAGGTTTATTCTTCAAGGGGAATCATCCACAACATAAGAGTTGTACACGGAAAGTCCTCTTACGCGTTTCGACGTGAGAAGGTGGAGAGCGACTCAGACAAGGCCAGAGGCCAGAAGGGGCTCGGGTGAAGAGGATGAGACTGCAGAGAGACAGGAACAGTGCATTGCTCTGTTAAGGGGCTCAGAGCTTGAGTCTCTACCTGCTGTGTCACCTACTGTGCCACGTCGGCATCTATCAGGGGTGCGCAACATTTTTTTCACAGTGGAGGAGAATGAGGTACTCCTGGAGATTGTGGTCAATAATGTTGAGCGGCTGTTTAGGCTTCCTTCAGCAAGAACCAAATGTTTCACAGAAGACACGTATCTGGGGCCAAATATGTGACCATGTCTCTAGCCTGGGAGTGGGGTGAAGAAACACAGTGAAGCAATACATGATTCTCCAATATCAAGAGGAAGACGAAGATGTCTTAGGTACTTTCAATAACAAAATGATCAAATAATAACATATTTTAATTTTAGGCACAGACTACAGAGAAAACCCTCACTCCGCCTTATGTAATTGCATGTATCCAAGATAGACTTGTGCTCAACTAGACAGCAAAGCGTATTAACAACTAAACCAAAGAAGGGAAGAAAGTGCACTCACACTAGTGGCACTCAGTCCTAATATTGCAGAAACGAACAAAGAAATATAAAACTATGTACACTGTACACTGAAAACATAACCTTTAATAGTGAATAATGAGACAAATCCTTTAACTTAATACTAAATAACACAGTGATGACAAGAGAAAAAATAATAATCCAGAGTCAGAGGTAGTTTAAGTGCGGGGTATTAATAAAGAAGGCTTAAGATATACTGTATACTGATATAACACTAATAAAAGCGATTGCTTCAGAATACTTTCTTACTTTTACATTAACAGTTAATTGATACAGCCATTTACTCATTGTTGAACAATAAATTTAATCACTAACTTGAATGTGATCAGAAAAAAAAGTAATTCATATACAAAATACGGTGCTTTTATAGTCTTTGTGAATGTAGTAATATGCAGTGATTATCTGCACCTCAGTAAAGTAGTAATGGTTAACAATATTACGGCCAGCCAAAAGTAGAACAATGATGGCTACTACATTATGTTCTGATATACCAGAATAACCCTTTACACTAATGTAGCCATCCTAATTGTATCTGCAGTAGTTGCCAGATTCCAATAGAAAACAGCCTGATCTCCTAGTTATCAATGTTATAGCTAGGCAGTAGCAGAGCGTTTTCAGACACATTTTGCAACAATAGGTTTTGTGTGTTGATTACATATTTTTCATAGTAAACAGGTACCAACAATTTGGGGATTTAAACACACCCATAAAACAAAGAAAAGTGGCACATAAAGCGTTCTGTAAAAAAGATGCACTAGTGCTAATTACAAATATATACATTTATTGTGAAATACAAAAATAAGATATAATTAATGGTTGAAAATATCCAGAATATACAAAAATATACTCAATGGTAATAAATAGAAAAAACATCATAATAATGGAAATCATACAGTACATGTGACAGACACAGAAAATAGATTTAATATGATATGAATGCAGTAGCAGCATACAGTGGCGGCCGCCTTCAGCCTCGTGCGGCCATTTCTACGCGATTTTTAAAACCGCGGGGCAGATGCGGCATGTTCCGGCCATTTTAGGCACCATGGGCGGTTTCATTGTTTAGTGCTATTAGCGCTGTCTAGCCATGAATGCGGCTGAACGCGGCAAAGTGCGGGGCATACGGAAAACATCCCCGAAAAAGTTCGGGGATGTAGGAGGATAAAAGGGGCCGCAACAGTATATAGACTAGACCCTGATTAATGTCTGAATATCAATAACGGGTACCACGGAGAAGGATAATACATAGAGCCTTCAAAGAAAGCCACCCACATATAAATTCAAATCCATGGTATAAAGTGCGTCCACTCTCATCCGTTGAAATCAATGAGCCATGGCCCAAAGAATAAAACCTAGCCTAACCCAGTGTGTATACACGGTTCAACCACGGGCATTAAGACATGAAGGAAAACAAAAATGAGCGATTTCAAATAAAAATAAAACAGTCGGATATAGTAAATCTTCACATCCCGATTGAAAACAGAGGTTCAGGAAGGTAAGTCTCAATGCAGTGACCCTCAAAAGGTTCAAGTATTTTTCAATATAAAGAATATTGGAAGATCTCCTGTAAGGGCTTTCAAGGTAAATATCTCTCAGGGAAAACAGGCATTCTTCACCCATGAGAAGCAACCAAGTTCTGTCCAAGACGTTTCGAATTCATGTAAAATCTCACAGGTTTGCAGTTCGTGATGTGGAAAGAGTCTTCGTCTTCTATATAAAACGGATGGGTCTGTGCTGACAAGCGCTGCTAAATTCTTTCACGGTCACATGAGCAGGGTGCGTTTTTCCTGCTTGTGTGGCCGTGTGACCTTGAGACTTATTGCCATCTTGAAAGCCTTGTGTTAAAGACTAATGTCTACTGTATCTGAACATATTTCAAATATATTTAAAGAGGTTAAAAACTATGACTAAATGGGGAACAAATGAGAAAAAATATAAAAATTGTGAAAAATCTGTGAAAACAGGGTACAAAAAAACCCCACAATAAAAGGTTAAAGTAGCATACTGTATATCTAAGGAAAAATAGGATACAAATTAACACAAGATATAACACTATAAATCTATTAATCAGAAAACCTGCCCTCATGAACCTTATTCTGGCTGTAGTGCTGCAATTGTCCACCGGGCGTAAATCCAAAAAGACTACAACTCCAAAAGACATGACATCCCAGCACTCTCACACACAAAATAATCCTATGCAGTGAACAAATTGAATGAAGTGATAAAATTTAATATATCTGTGCAAGTGCAAGTGCAAAAGTTACCAATTGAGGTAAATGTGAAAATTATTTAGTGAAAAAAATAAAAATAAAATGATATACATATATCTCAAAAATGAATAGACAATACCGTTCTGTAGCTAACGAAATGCTTTTATTCTTGCGAGCTTTCGAGATACACTGATCTCTTCTTCCGGCGATGTAACAATGCATGAAGCTAAAAAGGGTTTTAAACTTAAAAACAGTGCATATGTGATCTGTGATGGAAGACAATCCCTCCCCTGTGCAGTTTTATGGCTAGAGGTGATAATGTCAGTGGTGTAAGAGCATGTGTGTGTGTATGTGAATATAAATAGGTAAAGAGTCCGCAGTGAACACAGCGCTTTACAAAATGTGTCAGTGGAGTGGGGGTGTATATCAATGTTGTGGGTAGGTATGGAAGTGTAAGAGGCTGTGGCATAACTACAATAGTGTGTGGAAACTACGTGGTCCCTAATGGTATATAGATATGGAATTACATAGAGTGTATGTGTAAGAGACAGCTGTGTGTGCATATATATATATTGCGCAGTATGTATGACATGGCCTTAGCACCCATGGGCAGAGAGTTCTCTCATGTCAGTAAGGACTCATAAAATTTCGGTCTCGATTTAGGCCATCGCTAAGTGTCCCAAATAGTTGCATACATTTGTATTCATGCAGCCATCTCTCTTTCGGGGTTCTGAGATTACCTTTGAGTATGGCCACCTTCAGATCGTTCATCTTGTGGCCAGAGTCAAAGAAATGTTCACCGACAGGACTATCTCTGGTTCCGCTTGTGATGCTGTGGCGATGCAGACTCAGTCTTTTGTTTAGCCCCTGTCCCATCTCACCTACTTAGTAGCAGCCCCCTGGACATTTTATGCACATGATGAGGTACACGATGTAGAGGGAGAGGGGGGTTGGCCCGGTATTAAAGGGGTTGCACCCCATATGGCCACCCCCTGACCTCACAAGGGAGGCAAGGGGGTAACTGGACTGCGGTCCAGGAATGTGGCTTACCCCTTGTCATGTCAGGAAAATGTATGTTCCCCATTTCCCATGTTTCATTATAATGTCAGTGTCGGCACCACACACACACACACAGGGATCCATCCGGGAGGGCAAGGGTTAATAGTTGTATAGTGACTATAGCCCTTTGTTTAATTGTCCCGCCTTTTCAGGCACCATTTTGCAGGGTCCCATAGGCCGCCATGGGAGCTCCATTCGTTTCAATGGCGGATCTAGCTGTTTTGGACCTGTTTTCCTCGAAGACCAGCAGATGGCGTCCGAGAGGAGGAGCGGCGGTTTCCCATTGTAAGTCAATGGGCTCATTGACTTCAATGGAGATTCCTGGACGGCGCTTTCCAGGAATGAGTTGGCAGCCGTCCAAACCGCGAAACCGCAAAGCGGATACATTGTCTTAAAGAGAGCTGTCATCACTGATTAGTCAAGGTCAACGTCAAGTGGCGTGGGAATCTTAGGTTCTAGGGCACCCAGAAATAAAATTCTTGTTGCCCCTAGTTCCTAGGCCTCCCCTCACTCGACCACCATCGGGTCCCAGAATTCAGGACCCCCGGAAAGGGTCGTGCTGGCACAGCGGGTCGCGCCATAGGTTCCAATGGCGGTGGCAGAAGCAGCATGAGAAAACGGCTAAGTCCGAAACCCTACACATCATATCCCATATCTCCGGTTCTGTAGGGTCCAGAGGGCCAGGGTTTGGGGTGCCTGTAGTCACTGCTCCGGCATGGCTGCAGAACCATCATTGACCCTCTCTGACCAACCCGACGGAGTATGGTTATATAGCACGCACAAATATTCCAACTCTTTTTTTTTGTAATATAAAGAAGACTTTCATGGAATAAAGTGAGATCAGACTAAAGGCAAAATTAGTCTAAACAATGCTTGAAATTTTATTTTAAAATCTGACTGTTGATATAAATGACACTTGTTTAAATTTGTTGATGTTTTTTTCTGCCATCTATTCCTGTAGATAGTGGAGGATGTGAAACAATTGATTCCAAAGACTTTAAACAACACAGCACATGTATTTTTTTGAATGCACAGAGCTAAGCTGTTTTTACTTTGCATTCCACTGTAAAACAAAAACTGTAACTGTAGTTTCCCCAGCAGGATCAGTTTATCCAATGGGCAAAAGGGGCAGTTTCTCAGGGCCCATCGCCATCCGGGGCATAAAGCACATGCAAGTTGAGGAGAGGGGTTGAGTAGAGAGGAGTAGAGAGATTCGGAGTAGAGGGGTGAGGAGAAGATGAATGAGGAGTTAAGGAGAGAGGATTGGAGTGGTGAGGAGTGGAGGAGAGAAGAGTGGAGTGGTAGAGAGCAGGTGGACTGTGGTAGAGTTAGTAGTGGTGCTGAGAGGAGTGGAGGTTTGGGTGAGGTTAGCAGAGGAGGTGAAGAGCCCGAACAATAGGACAGAGGGAGAGCACAGCTCAGGAAGGAAAAAACGGGAAACCAGAATGAAATGCCAATAAAAGGCAGGTTTATTCTTCAAGGGGAATCATCCACAACATAAGAGTTGTACACGGAAAGTCCTCTTACGCGTTTCGACGTGAGAAGGTGGAGAGCGACTCAGACAAGGCCAGAGGCCAGAAGGGGCTCGGGTGAAGAGGATGAGACTGCAGAGAGACAGGAACAGTGCATTGCTCTGTTAAGGGGCTCAGAGCTTGAGTCTCTACCTGCTGTGTCACCTACTGTGCCACGTCGGCATCTATCAGGGGTGCGCAACATTTTTTTCACAGTGGAGGAGAATGAGGTACTCCTGGAGATTGTGGTCAATAATGTTGAGCGGCTGTTTAGGCTTCCTTCAGCAAGAACCAAATGTTTCACAGAAGACACGTATCTGGGGCCAAATATGTGACCATGTCTCTAGCCTGGGAGTGGGGTGAAGAAACACAGTGAAGCAATACATGATTCTCCAATATCAAGAGGAAGACGAAGATGTCTTAGGTACTTTCAATAACAAAATGATCAAATAATAACATATTTTAATTTTAGGCACAGACTACAGAGAAAACCCTCACTCCGCCTTATGTAATTGCATGTATCCAAGATAGACTTGTGCTCAACTAGACAGCAAAGCGTATAAACAACTAAACCAAAGAAGGAAAGAAAGTGCACTCACACTAGTGGCACTCAGTCCTAATATTGCAGAAAGGAACAAAGAAATATAAAACTATGTACACTGTACACTGAAAACATAACCTTTAATAGTTAATATTAAAATCCCACTAAATAATGAGACAAAACCTTTAACTTAATACTAAATAACACAGTGATGACAAGAGAAAAAATAATAATCCAGAGTCAGAGGTAGTTTAAGTGCGGGGTATTAATAAAGAAGGCTTAAGATATACTGTATAGTGATATAACACTAATAAAAGCGATTGCTTCAGAATACTTTCTTACTTTTACATTAACAGTTAATTGATACAGCCATTTACTCATTGTTGAACAATAAATTTAATCACTAACTTGAATGTGATCAGAAAAAAAAGTAATTCATATACAAAATACGGTGCTTTTATAGTCTTTGTGAATGTAGTAATATGCAGTGATTATCTGCACCTCAGTAAAGTAGTAATGGTTAACAATATTACGGCCAGCCAAAAGTAGAACAATGATGGCTACTACATTATGTTCTGATATACCAGAATAACCCTTTACACTAATGTAGCCATCCTAATTGTATCTGCAGTAGTTGCCAGATTCCAATAGAAAACAGCCTGATCTCCTAGTTATCAATGTTATAGCTAGGCAGTAGCAGAGCGTTTTCAGACACATTTTGCAACAATAGGTTTTGTGTGTTGATTACATATTTTTCATAGTAAACAGGTACCAACAATTTGGGGATTTAAACACACCCATAAAACAAAGAAAAGTGGCACATAAAGCGTTCTGTAAAAAAGATGCACTAGTGCTAATTACAAATATATACATTTATTGTGAAATACAAAAATAAGAGATAATTAATGGTTGAAAATATCCAGAATATACAAAAATATACTCAATGGTAATAAATAGAAAAAACATCATAATAATGGAAATCATACAGTACATGTGACAGACACAGAAAATAGATTTAATATGATATGAATGCGGCTGAACGCGGCAAAGTGCGGGGCATACGGAAAACATCCCCGAAAAAATGTGGGGATGTAGGAGGATAAAAGGGGCTGCAACAGTATATAGACTAGACCCTGATTAATATCTGTATATATCAATAACGGGTACCACGGAGAAGGATAATACATAGAGCCTTCAAAGAAAGCCACCCACATATAAATTCAAATCCATGGTAAAAAGTGCGTCCACTCTCATCCGTTGAAATCAATGAGCCATGGCCCAAAGAATTAAACCTAGCCTAACCCAGTGTGTATACACGGTTCAACCACGGGCATTAAGACATGAAGGAAAACAAAAATGAGCGATTTCAAATAAATAAAAACAGTCGGATATAGTACATCTTCACATCCCGATTGAAAACAGAGGTTCAGGAAGGTAAGTCTCAATGCAGTGACCCTCAAAAGGTTCAAATATTTTTCAATATAAAGAATATTGGAAGATCTCCTGTAAGGGCTTTCAAGGTAAATATCTCTCAGGGAAAACAGGCATTCTTCACCCATGAGTAGCAACCAAGTTCTATCCAAGACGTCTCGAATCCATGTAAAATCTCACAGGTTTGCAGTTCGTGATGTGGATAGAGTCTTCGTCTTCTCTATAAAGCGGATGGAATGAAAAAAACATTGTATGGTGCTCAGAGAAATACAGCAAATACTACAAAAATATATAAATCGTTGTGGAATGGAATTACCCCAATAATAAATGTACAAGAAGAATGTCCAAAAGATGCATACTGGCACTAAATCCCACAAAGCACGGTAGTAAGTACCTGCCGGTGACCAGTGTAATGAGCATCTATAACAATGGAACAGTATTAGTAAACACAGTCCAGAACTGTTGTAGTAAACCTGAAAAGACTCACATGGGAATAGGTGTCCACGATAAGCAGCAATTCCTCAGGTATCCAGGATTCCAAGGGTTAACTGTGCCTCCGCCTGTAGAAGGACAAGTATAGCAAAGGAGGAAAAAACGGAGCACTAGGTCCAAACTGGCATTGCCAGAAAAAGTGCAAGGATGCGTTCCCAAAATAAAAAGCTTGTTTAATGGATCAAGAACAACAGACACACACCAACGCGTTTTGGACTATTACTAGTCCTTTATCAGGGTGAATAAAATACTTACCCCCTTGGAGTGTTATTTATGTGAATTAAGAACTCATCCACACCAATCGCCGACACTTCCGCATGTGTCACGTAATCGGGACGTCAAGCGTCATCGCGTACTGACGCGTCACATCACGTGTGCGGGACCGGCTCGGAAATACAAGGGAAGCAGTGAGGAGACAAATGGAACATAAACCATGACCACGAGTACCAACAGCTGCCTCCTATGCACTATCCAAGTGGGAAACCACAACACGTCCATACCTGTGACGTCATCACGTCACGCCACGTGGTTATGACTGAGATACGTCATAAATTGTAATTAAAAAAACTTTATTAAACTTCCACACTCCAAGGGGGCAATACCAAGGCAAAGAAAAACATTTAAAAGTTAAAAACAACATACAAAATCATGAAGAAACATAGTAAAAAACAATTAATGTGTTGAAAAAAAATATATATAATAGACAACCTTTGATATTGAGCATTAATATCATGGAAACGAAGGTTATGCATGGGATATTGTAATCTTATTTCAGATAAATTTTCAAATATTAAATAACCAATAAATATACAATATTGCACATTTAAATTCAATTAACAAAACTCAAATGCACCTAAAGAAAGTGACATGAGACTGAAAGAGAGCGATTTCATACTTGATACTATTAATAAAATTTGTGCAATCTCAAACATGTCTAATAGTGATTAGATTTGAAAATATATATATAAATTATATCCAATAAATCACATAATGTGTAATGCATTAAATAAATAGTATAATATGACATGAGAGAAAGTGCACATTTTTATCCTACGCTCTACAACCGGACAATCTGTAATATGCTATTCAGAATTGCTATCGAGATTGTGCAATATCACTCATGTCAAAATAATTAATAATATGACCTAGGTGAAAGTACACACTTATTGCACAACCTATGATAAGACAATCTGTAATATTTACCAACAATTTCAGACAAGTATACATAAGTAACAACACTTGAAAAAGCATATACAATGGGTATCAGAAAAGATTTTATGTATCAAACAAAAGGGGTCCTATGTCCCAATCAGAATTTAAACCGTATGGGATACGTGTCTGCAACGTAAAAATCCAGTATAGTTCTCTTTTGTTTAAAATATTCAATCTATTTCCCCCTCTGATGGGGTTTGGTATATGTTCTATACCATGGCAAGATAAGTTGTTAACATTGCTCAAACTACACTGTGTAAAGTGATTGGACACTGGATGACTGATATCCTTTATAGCAATGAGGCGCAGGTGTTCAAGTATCCGAACTTTTAAACATCTTATTGTGCGTCCTATATATTGCTTCCCGCAACCACATTTGAGCAAATACACCACGTAAGTGGTGTCACAGTTGATAAAGGACTTTATCCGAAAAGTGTTTTTTGTTTTAAATGAGCTAAATTCAGAAGTTTGTTTCATAAATTTACATATTTTACATTTTGAACAACTGTAACTACCTACAGGTAGATTCTTAACAGGTAAATTATCTGTCGTAAACATGCTTGCGGAGACATGGTTAGCAATGGTTTTTGCCCTCCTAAACACGAATCTAGGACCCTCCTCATAAATTGAGTGCAATACTGGGTCTGCTGCTAGCACTGCCCAATGTTTCTTAACTATGTTTTTAATAGTCATTGCTTGATTATTGTGTTGAACAATAAAATATGGTGATTGAAAATGTCTATCTTTTCCCTTTTTATTCCTATCCAAAAGATCCGCTCTATCCATCAATTGTACATCATCAAATGCTTTATTAAGATCTTTCTTTGAATATCCCCTAGCTTCAAACCGCCTCATCAGATCAAGGGACTGAATAAGAAAATCATCATTATTTGTACAAATTCTTTTTAACCGTATTAGCTGACCTTTGGGAATGCCCCTGATAAGTGATTTGGGATGGCAGCTGTCAGCACGTAAAAGTGTGTTGCGTGAATTAGCTTTACGATAAACCGTAGTGGTGATATTTTTGTGCATATCAATGAATAATAATAAATCTAAAAAGTGAATATGGTGAGAATCATAATTAACGGTGAATTTTAAATTTAAATCACTATTATTAAGGTGCACAGTGAATAATAAAAGTGAGTGCTCATCCCCATTCCAAATAAAAATAAGATCGTCAATATAACGTTTATAAAAAGTGATAAGGTGTCTAAAAGTATTTCTATCTCCAAACACGTGGACCGACTCCCACCAACCGAAAAAAAAGGTTTGCATAGGAGGGGGCAAAACTTGTGCCCATAGCGGTACCACGCGTTTGGAGATAAAAATCCCCATCAAACATAAAATAATTGTGAGTTAACAAAAATTGTATTGCATTCAAAATAAAAGTGCTTTGTGCCAGTGGTAAATCAGAATGTTGTAAATAAAATCTGACAGCTGCCAACCCATGTTTGTGCAATATGACTGTATACAATGATGTTATATCAAGGGTAAGCCAAATGTAATTGCTTTCCCATCTGATGAAGCTGAGTTGATTCTGAAGATCTCCACTATCTTTTATATGTGAAGGTAATGTTTGTACCATGTTTTGTAAAAAATGATCAACATATCTTGAAACACCATCTCCCAAAGATCCAATACTAGAGACAATTGGCCTCCCTGGAGGGGAGACCAATGTCTTGTGGATATTTGGGAGATGGTGAAAGATAGGTATGATGAGATAAGGACGGAACAAAAATTCGAATTCACTGGATTCAAGGGCGCCCAACATAGAGCCATAATCCAAAAGGGATCTTAGCGCTTAATGAATATGGCAGTGGGGTCTCCTCTCAACAAGGCATAAGATGTTTTGTCATTTAATTGTCGAAGAGCCTCCAGTTTGCAGTCTTTTTTGTTGAGGACAACAATGCCCCCCCCCCTTGTCAGCCCCCTTTATAACCAGTGAATTGTTAGCTTTTAATGTTTTCAGTGCCGTCCTCTCAAGCAATGTAAGATTGTCAATTCTATGCTGCAATGATGATACAGAAAACGATTAACCTCTGGACAGAAGGGACAAATCACGTTCTATAAGTTGCTCAAAAGTAGCCAGACAATTGCCTTTCATATGTGCTGGATAGAAAATAGATTTTTTTCTAAACCCAGACGACGTCAACCTAAAAAAGAGGAGGGAACATCTGCATCATCAATATTATCAATCATTAAATCAATCAAATCTTGTGCACAACAGTGTTCTTTAAAGCTAAATTGTTTGACATTTGGAGCATAATCAGAAACATTGGAAACATTGGAAAGAGATTCAGTGTCAATATCAGCAGATACTGTTTGATTGATATTATCATGGTTATAAAACCTTTTCAAAGTCAGTTTACGTATATATTTGTGGAGGTCAATTATAATTTCAACTAGTTTAAAGTCACTACAAGGGGCAAATTTTAAGCCTTTATCAAGGACTGATAATTCAGCCTGACTAAGGACAACATCAGAAAGATTGATAACCCCAGTTTGATCAATTAAAAGTTCTTCTTTCTTTTCTGGGGATTTTTTATGTTTCCTTTTTTGGCTCCTCCTTGTGCATCTGTATTGACCCTGTTTTTTGACCCGAAGAAGGTTCTAGATTTATACTCAGGCTCCCCGTAGAGATTTTGGTTAGAAGATGCACCTCCTTGATATCCACTTTGCCTCTCTGTAGGGTGATCAAAACTAGAGTTCTCTCTGTCATAAGCCGACATTCGTCTAGGGAAATACTCAGCATCAGAACCCTCGGATTCTGCACTGGCGGAATGTAAAAAAGATATAGACTTTTGCTGTTGTTGTCCCCTGGCTTTATTGGATTTAAAATTCTTAGGGCGGGGAGATCTTTGCCAGACATAGACCTGGTTGCGGATGTAGTCTTGCTTGTCCCTTTCAAATTTCATTTGTTTTTTGGACATGATCTCTTTTTCCATACTTTTTATGTTATTGGATAAAATAAGATCAAGATCATCATTTCAAGATACCATTTCTTTGTATTGACAGAGATTTTTTTGAAGGGATGTAATTTCCTCATCTAATGAAGTTTTTTCTTTGGTTTTGGCTTTGATAATAAGATCAATGAGAGTAAAAGAGCATATATTAAGTGCTGCCTTCCATTTGGCCTCAAACTCCTGGTTAATAAAACCAAATGCAGGAGATTTTTTTACACGCAAGCCCCTTGGTATTTATGTGTTGTTACATAGTTTTGTAGCGAAATAATATCCCACCATAGTCGTATTTTGGTGGATAAATTTTTTTCCAATTTAGAAAAATGAATTTTCAAGTCAGACACATCATCGCAATCTAGCTCTAGAGTGTTGTCAAACACCTGTTGAGCTTTCTTGACTCGCTGAGAGTTGTCTGAACAGTTAAAGGCAAATTGAACAGGAATGTCCGTATCAGTCTCAAAGTCAGTTTCTGTGGAGTTCTGATCCATTATGTAGTTTCTAATAAAAGTTGTTTGTACAACACAAAACTACAAAAAAAGCAAGAGGGATAAACGCACCTTGCTTAATTGTAAATGATGTAATGCTGATTCGAGCTACCCCACAACACAGATACAATGAAAAAAACGTTGTATGGTGCTCAGAGAAATACAGCAAATACTACAAAAATATATAAATCGTTGTGGAATGGAATTAACCCAATAATAAATGTACAAGAAGAATGTCCAAAAGATGCATACTGGCACTAAATCCCACAAAGCACAGTAGTAAGGATGTATGGATAGTGAAGCACCTGCCGGTGACCAGTGTAATGAGCATTTATAACAATGGAACAGTCTTAGTAAACACAGTCCAGAACTGTTGTGGTAAACCTGGAAAGACTCACATGGGAATAGGTGTACACGATGAGCAGGAAGTCCTCAGGTATCCAGGATTCCACGGGTTAACTGTGCCTCCGCCTGTAGAAGGACCAGTATAGCAAAGGAGGAAAAAACGGAGCACTAGGTCCAAACTGGCATTGCCAGAAAAAGTGCAAGGATTTTATTTACAACATTCTGATTTACCACCGGCACAAAGCACTTTTATTTTGAATGCAATACAATTTTTTGTTTTTGTTAACTCACAATTATTTTATGTTTGATGGGGATTTTTATCTCCAAAAGCGTGGTACCGCTATGGGCACAAGTTTTGCCCCCTCCTATGCAAACCTTTTTTTAGGTTGGTGGTAGTCGGTCCACGTGTTTGGAGATAAAAATCCTTTTAGACACCTTATCACTTTTTATAAATGTTATATTGACGATCTTATTTTTATTTGGAATGGGGATGAGCACTCACTTTTATTATTCACTGAGCACCTTAATAATAATGATTTAAATTTAAAATTCACCGTTAATTATGATTCTCACCATACTGTATTCACTTTTTAGATTTATTATTATTCATTGATATGCACAAAAATATCACCACTACGGTTTATCGTAAAGCTAATTCACGCAACACACTTTTACGTGTTGACAGCTGCCATCCTAAATCACTTACCAGGGGCATTCCCAAAGGTCAGCTAATACGGTTAAAAAGAATTTGTACAAATGATGATTTTCTTATTCAGTCCCTTGATCTGATGAGGCGGTTTGAAGCTAGGGGATATTCAAAGAAAGATCTTAATAAAGCATTTGATGATGTACAATTGATGGATAGAGCGCATCTTTTGGATAGGAATAAAAAGGGAAAAGATAGACATTTTCAATCACCATATTTTATTGTTCAACACGATAATCAAGCAATGACTATTAAAAACATAGTTAAGAAACATTGGGCAGTGCTAGCAGCAGACCCAGTATTGCATTCAATTTATGAGGAGGGTCCTAGATTCGTGTTTAGGAGGGCAAAAACCATTGCTAACCATGTCTCCGCAAGCATGTTTACCACAGATAAATTACCTGTTAAGAATCTACCTGTAGGTAGTTACAGTTGTTCAAAATGTAAAATATGTAAATTTATGAAACAAACTTCTGAATTTAGCTCATTTAAAACAAAAAACACTTTTCGGATAAAGTCCTTTATCAACTGTGACACCACTTACGTGGTGTATTTGCTCAAATGTGGTTGCGGGAAGCAATATATAGGATGCACAATAAGATGTTTAAAAGTTCGGATACTTGAACACCTGCGCCTCATTGCTATAAAGGATATCAGTCATCCAGTGTCCAATCACTTTACACATTGTTATTTGGGCAATGTTAACAACTTATCTTGCCATGGTATAGAACATATACCAAAACCCATCAGAGGGGGAAATAGATTGAATATTTTAAACAAAAGAGAACTATACTGGATTTTTACATTGCAGACACGTATCCCATACGGTTTAAATTCTGATTGGGACATAGGACCCCTTTTGTTTGATACATAAAATCTTTTCCGATACCCATTGTATATGCTTTTTCAAGTGTTGTTACTTATGTATACTTGTCTAAAATTGTTGGTAAATATTACAGATTGTCTTATCATAGGTTGTGCAATAAGTGTGTACTTTCACCTAATTATTAATTATTTTGACATGAGTGATATTGCACAATCTCGAAAGCAATTCTGAATAGCATATTACAGATTGTCCGGTTGTAGAGCGTAGAATAAAAATGTGCACTTTCTCTCATGTCATATTATACTATTTATTTAATGCATTACACATTATGTGATTTATTGGATATAATTTATATATATTTTCAAATCTAATCACTATTAGACATGTTTGAGATTGCACAAATTTTATTAATAGTATCAAGTATGAAATCGCTCTCTTTCAGTCTCATGTCACTTTCTTTAGGTGCATTTGAGTTTTGTTAATTTAATTTAAATGTTCAATATTGTATATTTATTGGTTATTTAATATTTGAAAATTTATCTGAAATAAGATTACAATACCCCATGCATAACCTTCGTTACCATGATATTAATGCTCAATATCAAAGGTTGTCTATTATATATTTTTTTTTTCAACACATTAATTGTTTTTTACTATGTTTCTTCATGATTTTGTATGTTGTTTTTAACTTTTAAATGTTTTTCTTTGCCTTGGTATTGCCCCCTTGGAGTGTGGAAGTTTAATAAAGTTTTTTTAATTACAATTTATGACGTATCTCAGTCATAACCACGTGGCGTGACGTGATGACGTCACAGGTATGGACGTGTTGTGGTTTCCCACTTGGATAGTGCATAGGAGGCAGCTGTTGGTACTCGTGGTCATGGTTTATGTTCCATTTGTCTCCTCACTGCTTCCCTTGTATTTCCGAGCCGGTCCCGCACACGTGATGTGACGCGTCAGTACGCGATGACGCTTGACGTCCCGATTACGTGACACATGCGGAAGTGTCGGCGATTGGTGTGGATGAGTTCTTAATTCACATAAATAACACTCCAGGGGGTAAGTATTTTATTCACCCTGATAAAGGACTAGTAATAGTCCAAAACGCGTTGGTGTGTGTCTGTTGTTCTTGATCCATTAAACAAGCTTTTTATTTTGGGAACGCATCCTTGCACTTTTTCTGGCAATGCCAGTTTGGACCTAGTGCTCCGTGTTTTCCTCCTTTGCTATACTATAAAGCGGATGGGTCTGTGCTGACAAGCGCTGCTAAATTCTTTCACGGTCACACGAGCAGGGTGCGTTTTTCCTGCTTGTGTGGCCGTGTGACCTTGAGACTTATTGTCATCTTGTAAGCCTTGTGTTAAAGACTAATGTCTACTGTATCTGAATATATTTCAAATATATTTAAAGATCTTAAAAACTATGACTAAATGGGGAACAAATGAGAAAAAATATAAAAATTGTGAAAAATCTGTGAAAACCAGGGTACAAAAAAAACACAATAAAAGGTTAAAGTAGCATACTGTATAGCTAAGGAAAAATAGGATACAAATTAACACAAGATATAACACTATAAATCTATTAATCAGAAAACCTGCCCTCATGAACCTTATTCTGGCTGTAGTGCTGCAATTGTCCACCGGGCGTAAATCCAAAAAGACTACAACTCCAAAAGACATGGCAGCCCAGCACTCTCACACACAAAATAATCCTATGCAGTGAACAAATTGAATGAAGTGATAAAATGTAATATATCTGTGCAAGTGCAAGCGCAAAAGTTACCAATTGAGGTAAATGTGAAAATTATTTGGTGAAAAAAATAAAAATATAATGATATATATATATCTCAAAAATGAATAGACAATACCGTTATGTGGCTAACGAAATGCTTTTATTCTTGCAAGCTTTCGATCTCTTCTTCTGGCGATGTAACAATGCATGAAGCTAAAAAGGGTTTTAAACTTAAAAACGTGCATACTGGAATATGATCTGTGATGGAAGACAATCCCTCCCCTGTGCAGTTTTATGGCTAGAGGTGATAATGTCAGTGGTGTAAGAGCATGTGTGTGTGTATGTGAATATAAATAGGTAAAGAGCCCGCAGTGTACACAGCGCTTTACAAAATGTGTGTGTGTGTGGAGTGGGGGTGTATATCAATGTTGTGGGTAGGTATGGAAGTGTAAGAGGCTGTGGCATAACTACAATAGTGTGTGGAAACTACGTGGTCCCTATTGGTATATAGATATGGAATTACATATAGTGTATGTGTAAGAGACAGCATATATATATGTTGTGCAGTATGTATGGACATGGCCTTAGCACTCATGGGCAGAGAGTTCTCTCATGTCAGTAATCACTCATAACATTTCAGTCTCGATTTAGGCCATCGCTAAGTGTCCCAAATAGTTGCATAAATTTGTATTCATGCAGCCATCTCTACTTCGGGGTTCTGAGATTACCTTTGAGTATGGCCACCTTCAGATCGTTCATCTTGTGGCCAGAGTCAAAGAAATGTTCGCCGACAGGACTATCTCTGGTTCCGCTTGTGATGCTGTGGCGATGCAGACTCATTCTTTTGTTTAGCCCCTGTCCCATCTCACCTACATAGTAGCAGCCCCCTGGACATTTTATGCACATGATGAGGTACACGATGTAGAGGGAGAGGGAGGTTGGCCCGGTATTAAAGGGGTTGCATCCCATATGGCCACCCCCTGACCTCACCAGGGAGGCAAGGGGTTAACTGGACTGCGATCCAGGAATGTGGCTTACCCCTTGTCATGTCAGGAAAATGTATGTTCCCCGGTACCCATGTTACATTATAATGTCAGTGTCGGCATCACACACACACACACACACACACACACACACACACACACACACACACACACACACACACACACACACACACACACACACACACACACACACACACACACACACACACACACACACGGATCCATCCGGGAGGGCAAGGTTAATAGTTGTATAGTGACTATAGCCCTTTGTTTAATTGTCCCGCCTTTTCAGGCACCATTTTGCAGGGTCCCATAGGCCGCCATTGGAGCTCCATTCGTTTCAATGGCGGATCTAGCTGTTTTGGATCTGTTTCCCTCGAAGACCA
Organism: Ascaphus truei; assembly: GCF_040206685.1. NCBI lineage: Eukaryota > Metazoa > Chordata > Amphibia > Anura > Ascaphidae > Ascaphus > Ascaphus truei. The sequence continues at coordinate 99,079,362 of NC_134484.1, forward strand.
GCAGATGGCGTCCGAGAGGAGGACTGGCGGTTTCCCATTGTAAGTCAATGGGCTCATTGACTTCAATGGAGATTCCTCGACGGCGCTTTCCAGGAACGAGTTGGCAGCCGTCCAAACCGCGAAACCGCAAAGTGGATACATTGTCTGAAAGAGAGCTGTCATCTCTGATTTGTCATGGTCAACGTCAAGTGGCGTGGGAATCTTAGGTTCTAGGGCACCCAGAAATAAAATTATTTTTGCCCCTAGTTCCAAGGCCTCCCCTCACTCGACCACCATCGGGTCCCAGAATTCAGGACCCCCAGATAGGGTCATGCTGGCAGAGCGGGTTGCGCCATAGGTTCCAATGGCAGTGGCAGAAGCAGCATGAGAAAACTGCTAAGTCCGAAACCCTACACATCATATCCCATATCTCCGGTTCTGGAGGGTCCAGAGGGCCAGGGTTTGGGGTGCCTGTAGTTACTGCTCCGGCATGGCTGCAGAATCATCCTTGACCCTCTCTGACCAACCCGACGGAGTATGGACCACCTTAAAGGTTCGTGAGTTTTTCCCATAGACTTCGATGGCGGCCGGTCCCCATTGACCGGCTATGGCGGAGAAACCCCATAGGCTTCAACGGCAGCGATGCCCCGTTGAAAGTCTATGGCGGTGGATTCCCATAGCCACCAATGGCGGCGGATTACCGTTGAAAGTCTATGGCGGCGGAGCCCGTTGTTTTCAATGGGGATTTAGTGAAAAACTGTGATTTAATTTACAGCGGAGAATTTTGTATTAAAATATGAATTTTTAATTTTGTATTAAAATATGAAACAGTTTAAGTAGTATTTGTGTATCCCCGGTTCTGAAGGTCGCAGCGGGCTGAAACGTGGATCATATGATGTCCCAGTTCCGGCATTAAGATCTGGAAAGTTTGGACCTGCTGGACCTAACGGAACCGGATATTTTAATATGTCTGTGTTGTAACTTTAATATTGTATTTCCAGGCGGGGATAAAAATCCGCACAGTCTCCTTCACACAAAGGAATGCAAATGGTCAGGGGGGGGGCGACCCAAAGTCTAGGAACCAAGTACTGATCAAAAGACTCTGTCACTCTAATTGTTTACCTGAGGGCGGAGTGGCATCAAACTGGAGTGGTTTGTAAGTGTTATATCTACACCTACAAACAATGAAGTTCCTGCCAGATACTTCATCTGGTAGACTGGTCGTCGCCCCTGAGTTAATTATGGGGCTACAGAAATAAGACCCTCAGAGTCCCAGTACGCATGGGCTAACTAGCTGGGGGGCATGGGTTAAACTGTGTTCCCACGGTAGGGATTGGATACAGATAATTGTTCCCCAATAGTCTGTGTTCAATGTTAAGGATAGGGTTACAAAGGTATATAACCTGTGTCAACACTACAGTTCTTGTTCTTCTGATTTCACCTTGAATGTCACCGGATTGCTGGAGAATTGCTAGCTGATACTTCTCCATTCCCCAACCCTAAGTAAGTGTTACCTTCTTGCCTGTTAATTGTACTATATTGCTGTGTTCACCTTTTTAAGGAATAAATATATTATATTATATCTAAGTCTCGTTCAGTTCAATACAGATATTTGGTGTTTGTTATATCTTGTCATAAGTTACCGTGACAAGCAATATAACTAACTGGTGGCAGCGGCTGGATTGAACTGAACCTGTATTACAGTGTACTGCGGGACCCTGTAATATAGTGGGAACTCGAAGGGAATTGCGAGTTCCTGGGACTAAAGATATTGAACACACAGTAGTGCAACTGTTAACACAAGTTGTAACACCACCTCACTGCTGCGACCGTGAACCATGAGCGTGGCTGAAGGCTCATCCAACCTGAGGACCCGAACCCAGCTGAAGGACAAGTGCCGTGAATATGGACTGCCCTATGAGAACCAGGAGGTCGCAAACATGGTTGACGCAATCGGTGACTATGAAGCCCGGCTTGCAGAGTCTCAGGATATGGCTCAGCTTGCCCTTATACAGCCACCCGGAGGTCAGGGAAGGAACCCAGTGCCGGGGCGGCAGAATCCCGGGGAGGGAATGAGTGCACCTCCTGGGAACAATGCAACAGTAGGGGTACTGGTTGCTGCGGCTACCAGTCCGTTCACCCCTGAAATGTTGGCACTGATTACTGCATGGGGAGACAGAGGGACACCGGAGGAACGGCTGCAGTTTATCACTATGGCAGTGAACAGACCCGCTTATTGCTCCCCTGTCCAACCCAACAAAGATGAACTCAAACTGGATCAGCACAATCTCACCAAGTTCGTGGAAGGTACTGATCAGATCGACAGCTTTCTAAAGAACTTTGCATCGGATTGCACGTTTGGACCCCTTACTGTCCCTTACTGTCCGGTTTGGCTAAGCAAACGATGATGGCGCTTCCAGATGAGTATGCTGATGACTATGACCACCTGAAAGAACTGTTATTGTTTAAGTACGGTTTTACCCCTGAAGCCTACCGGGGTAAATTCTGGCAGGAAGAGAGGCAGCCCCAGGAGTCCTATGTTACCTACGTGACCTGCATGGCTTTGTACGGGATACGCTGGGTGGAGGGCTATGAGGTATGGACTTACCACCACCTGCTGGACCTCATCTTTCAGGAGCAGCTCATGCAGCAGTGCCCGCCAGCGGTGAGGGCTTGGGTGTACGACAAGAAGCCCAAAACTTACCAGGAGGCGGCGAGGCTTGCAGACGACTATGTGGCTAGCCGAGCCCTGATGCCCGCCAAAGCAGTAGCCAAGGCGGATGTGGCGGCGGCACCGGCCAAAAAGTCTGCCAATACCCCCCAATGGACTCAGAGGCCGCATGCGGGCAGCAGTCCACCGAAGGCGGGGGAGCTCCGGCACGAGCGCCGGTGCTACAACTGCAACCGCCCTGGTCACATCAGACCAGGTTCCGGCGGACCCCATCAGGGGCAACGCACCCCAGCTGCGAAGCCGGCAGCCCGCATGCGGGTGGCTTCCACCACAGACTCCGGACCGGTCATGGAACCAACTCCCAGCGAGACGTCCCATGCCACACCTGTCCCGGTTTCATCGGTACCTAAAGCCAGGAGCGGAGGACATCTCAGCTCGGACCTGCAGCAGATGGATGGCCGGAGCAGACATCTCACCCCGGTCACAGTCGGTGACCGGCAAGCAGTCAGCTTGATGGATTCAGGAGCTGCAGTGACCCTGGTCCGACCTGATATGGTCCGGCCAGAGGAATTACTCCCAGGCCCTGGGATACAGATCACTGTGGCCGACAGAGAGCCACGTTTCCTGCAAGTGGCCAGAATCTTTTTGGATTGGGGGAGGGCCAGAGTGTGCGGGAGGTGGGGGTTTTACCCGGTTTGGATGCTGAAGTTCTTCTTGGCAACGATCTGGGTCCGATGACCTGCACCTATGACCAAGTGCCTAAACCCGCTGCAGTGGCGGCGGTTACCCAGAGCCAGGCGGCGGCAATGGCGGCGGCGCCAGTCCCCCAGCCTTTGGGACCAACGTTAGCGGAGGGTGCAGAGGAGCCTGGGGAGGTAAGCCAGGATCAGTTGCAACCACAGATTGACTTACTGTTTCCCCTCACCCATCCCCATTCTCCGGACAATGACATGACTGGGGGGTGGCCAGAATTAGGAGTCCAGTTTAGGGAGGCAGTGAAGACAGACCCTACTTTGGCCGGCATGAGACTTCAGGCATTCGAATCTCAGGCAGGGGAAGGCACTGAGCACTGCCTATGGTATAAGGGACTCCTGTATAGAGAAGAAGGGAACCCAGGATAGAGGAGGGATTGACCGGTAATGACAGCTAGTAGTGCCCCAGGGGTACAGACAGCAACTGTTACGGTTAGCTCACTCTATTCCATTAGCGGGACATCAGGGGGTCAACAGAACGTGAGCCCAGTTATTACAGCGTTACTACTGGCCGGGGAAATCTAGAGATGTGGTCAATTTCTGCCGCTCTTGTGATGCCTGCCAGCGAGTGGGTAAGGCGGGCGACCATGTGAAGGCACCCCTGAAACCCCTACCGATAATAGGGGAACCCTTCCAGAAAGTAGCGATGGATCTTGTAGGACCCCTTATGATTCCTAGCAGGTCAGGGAAGCGCTACATCCTCACGGTGGTGGATTTTGCCACCCGGTACCCTGAGGCGGTAGCGCTTGGCACCAGAGATGCCAAGACAGTAGCAGCAGCTTTGCTGAACATTTTTTCTAGGGTAGGTTTCCCTAGTGAGATCCTAACCGATCAGGGGTCGCAGTTCATGAGTGAACTGTTACATCGTCTCTGGGATGCATGCGGTGTACAGCACCAGCGCACTACCCCTTACCATCCCCAGACAAACGGATTATGTGAGAGGTTTAACGGTACCCTGAAGCAGATGCTTCGGACCTTTATAGAGGCGGAGGGGAAAGACTGGGAGATTCATTAACAGCACTTGCTGTTTGCCTACCGAGAGGTACCGCAGGAATCTAAAGGCTTCTCCCCCTTCGAGCTACTATATGGCCGCAGGGTACGTGGACCTCTGGACCTATTCCGTGAGGGATGGGAAAGGGAGGCTACTGCTACTGATGCTTCAGTGATCCAGTATGTAGTAGATCTCCGAGACCGGTTAGAGATGCTCATGGGGGTGGCCCAGGACCACCACAGGGCCGCTCAGACCAAGCAAAAGCAATGGTATGACCGGAATGCCCGTAGCAGCGAATTCATCCCAGGTCAGCAGGTGCTTGTTCTCAAACCCACTCGGGAGAACAAGTTGATGGCTGCCTGGTAGGGACCGTACCCGGTTATCCGAAAGGTGAATGAGTACAACTACGTTGTACAGGTAGAGCCTGAGAGGCATAAGACATATCACATCAATATGCTGAAAGAATACAGAGCACCGAGTATGGGAGCAGTAATGGCCATTTGTAGCCCAATGCTGGAGGATCCAGCGAGCAATGCTCTGCCTGATCTCCTAGGGGAGGCTAGGCAGGGAAACACTGTGGAGCAGGTAGAGATAGGAGCACAGTTGAGTGCTAGGCAGCGGGTAGAAGCCAGGGACATGCTAGCTAAGTTTAGGGCCCTCTTCACTGACATGCCAGGGACCACACATCTCACAAAACACCCAGTGCACACAGGGATCTGCAGCCACTGCATAAGCACGCTTATAGAGTGTCAGCAGAGGTCAAGACCACCCGGTTTTGTGTGGACTACCGCTTGCTCAACGCTGGGATGGTGTCAGATGCCTACCCCATGCCCCGCATGGATGAGTTACTGGATGAACTCGCGGGGGCAAAGTATCTGACCACTATGGATTTGAGCAAAGGCTATTGGCAAATCCCACTGACCCTGGAGGCTAGGGAGAAGTCAGCATTCATCATTCCAAGTGGCCTCTATGAGTTTTTGGTGATGCCATTTGGGATGAAGAATACCCCGGCTACCTTCCAACACCTGGTCAATAGGTTACTGGAAGGGATTCAGAGCTATGCCAGGGCTTACTTAGATGACATCGCTATCTTCAGTAATTCCTGGTACTCCCACTTAGGACATGTAGCTGCGGTGCTGGATAGGATCAGGGAGGCTGGGCTTACCTTGAAACCCACTAAGTGCATGGTAGGGATGGCAGAGGGTGTACTTAGGGCACAGGGTGGGCGGAAGGCACCTCAAACCAGAGCCAGCCAAGGTAGAAGCCATAGTTCAGTGGCCTGTTCCAAAAACCAAGAAACAGGTCATGGCATTTATGGGCACCGCAGGGTACTATAGGAAGTTTGTCCCACAGTACAGCGCCGTGGCTAAACTGCTTACTGATTTGACTAAGAAGCAACTGCCTGTGCTTATCACCTGGACTCCTGCCTGTAAAACTGCTTTCCAGGCCCTGAAAACTGCGCTTGCTGGGGCCCCCATACTGGCTGCCCCGGACTATACCAAACATTTCCTTATACAGACTGATGCCTCGGACTATGGCATTGGGGCTGTGTTGAGCCAGGTGGGGGACGATGGCAGAGAGCACCCTGTGGTGTACCTAAGCCGAAAACTACTCCCCAGAGAGGTGGCCTATGCCACCATTGAGAAAGAGTGCGTGGCCACTCAAGAAACTCCAGCCCTATGTGTTTGGAAGGGCTTTCATGGTCCTCACAGACCACAACCCCCTGAGTTGGCTGCAGAGGGCATCAGGGGAGAATGCCAAGTTGCTAAGGTGGAGCTTGGCCTTGCAAGAGTTTGAGATTACTATTTAGCACAAAAAGGGTAGTGAAAACAGCAATGCTGATGGACTTTCACGTCAGGACTATCCCTCTGAGACTGACTTCGTTAAGAATGCCAGCAGTGCCCATCTCCCCATTAGGGAGGGCAAGGTTAATAGTTGTATAGTGACTATAGCCCTTTGTTTAATTGTCCCGCCTTTTCAGGCACCATTTTGCAGGGACCCATAGGCCGCCATTGGAGCTCCATTCGTTTCAATGGCGGATCTAGCTATTTTGGACCTGTTTCCCTCGAAGACCAGCAGATGGCGTCCAAGAGGAGGAGCGGCGGTTTCCCATTGTAAATCAATGAGCTCATTGACTTCAATGGAGATTCCTCGACGGCGCTTTCCAGGAACGAGTTGGCAGCCGTCCAAACCGCGAAACCGCAAAGCGGATACATTGTCTGAAAGAGAGCTGTCATCACTGATTAGTCAAGGTCAACGTCAAGTGGCGTGGGAATCTTAGGTTCTAGGGCACCCAGAAATAAAATTATTTTTGCCCCTTGTTCCTAGGCCTCCCCTCAATCGACCACCATCGGGTCCCAGAATTCAGGACCCCCGGAAAGGGTCGTGCTGGCAGAGCGGGTCGCGCCATAGGTTCCAATGGCGGTGGCAGAAGCAGCATGAGAAAATGGCTAAGTCCGAAACCCTACACATCATATCCCATATCTCCGGTTCTGGAGGGTCCAGAGTTCCAGGGTTTCGGGTGCCTGTAGTCACTGCTCCGGCATGGCTGCAGAACCATCCTTGACCCTCTCTGACCAACCCGACGGATTACCGTTGAAAGTCTATGGCGGCGGAGCCCGTTGTTTTTCAATGGGGATTTAGTGAAAAACTGTGATTTCATTTACAGCTGAGAATTTTGAATTAAAATATGAAACAGTTTAAGTTGTATTTGTGTATCTCCTGTTCTGAAGGTCGCAGTGGGCTGAAACTTGGATCATATTATGTCTCAGTTCCGGCATTAAGATCTGGAAAGTTTGGACCCGCTGGACCAAACGGAACCGGATATTTTAATATGGCTGTGTTGTAACTTTAATATTGTATTTCCAGGCGGGGATAAAAACCCGCACAGTCTCCTTCACACAAAGGAATGCAAATGGTCAGGGGGGGCGACCCAAAGTCTAGGAACAAGTACTGATCAAAAAACTCTGCCACTCTAATTGTTTACCTGAGGGCGGAGACGCATCAAACTGGAGTGGTTTGTAAGTGTTATATCTACACCTACAAACAATGAAGATCCTGCCAGATACTTCATCTGGTAGACTGGTCGTCGCCCCTGAGTTAATTATGGGGCTACAGAAATAAGACCCTCAGAGTCCCAGTACGCATGGGCTAACTAGCTGGGGGGCATGGGTTAAACTGTGTTCCCACGGTAGGGATTGGGTACAGATAAGTGTTCCCCAATAGTCTGTGTTCAATGTTAAGGATAGGGTTACAAAGGTATATAACCTGTGTCAACCCTACAGTTCTTGTACTTCTGATTTCACCTTGAATGTCACCGGATTGCTGGAGAAATGCTAGCTGATACTTCTCCATTCCCCAACCCTAAGTAAGTGTTACCTTCTTGCATGTTAATTGTACTATATTGCTGTGTTCACCTTTTTAAGGAATAAATATATTTTATTAAATCTAAGCCTCGTTCAGTTCAACCCAGATATTTGGTGTTTGTTATATCTTGTCATAAGTTACCGTGACACACGACATTGCTGTTTGAACAGGTGAACCCTCCTCTGATTTTGTACTCCAAATTCCTTTGGGTATTGGTTTTGTGCCTGCTGTGTGGAGTATTGCACAGGTTTTGCATCTTGCATCCTGGCATGGTCTTGTCACGCATTCAGTTGAACTGTTGAATACTTTACTCCTCACCATAATTTTCTTGAGATTAGGGGGTTCTCTGTATGATAATAAGGGAGTTTCAGGGAAGACCTGTTGCAGTCTTGTATCTTCCTGGAGAATGGGTTGTAGTTCCCTCGCGATCTTGCGTAGGGCTTCTAGGTGTGGGTTATTTGTGACCACCAAAGGTACCTTGTCGCTTGTCTCTTTCTGTCTGTATTCAAGGAGATCACTTCTTGGTATTCTGGTGGCTTTTTGGATTTGGTGGTCTACAATTCTGTGGTTATAGCCGCGGTTTATGAAATCAGATCTCAGGGTTGTAATCCGCTGGCCTCTGTCTGCTGTGTCGGAGCATATCCGGTTGTATCGTATGGCTTGACTCTAGATTGTTGCATGCTTAGTGTGTGTCGGGTGGAAGCTATTGTCCCTCAAATAGGTGGAAGAAAAAAAGGGGTGATGTAGAATAGCGCTAATGAGGTATTGATGATAATTAAACTCTAATTAAGAGCAACCCCTATGGGGTCTGAGGCAGCCTGGTGGAACACTGATAGTACAATCAGAGATAACAGAGACAAAAAAGAAAGCGATACTGGCGCCTAATGTGTCCAATTAGGTATTAGTCCTGGATATCCAGATGAAAAAGTTCAAGTCCCAATGATGCAATCTTGTAATCAAGGGATGACCAGATGTGATATCCTCCGTTTGGTATGGAACATGGAATGAAAAAAACAGAATTTAGTGCAACACAGCTAACAAAAAATCACAGACATAGACTCACAAACCTGCACAGACAAGACTCACAAACGCAAAGCTGAAAATAAAAATTGTTTAATACAACTATAAAATAATAAAATGTGGGACGATGCAACACTAATCGAGCCAATCCGGTAGAGTAAAACTGGAAAGCTACTCACAAGACGGCTCTAGAACACAGGCAATGAGCGCCGAATAGGCGAATGTAATCTGTCCTTCCTGGGCTGAGAAGTTGAATTAACCGCAACGTTCCTCCAAACGCCGTGCTCCTCGAAACCGGAAGTGACGTCACCGGAGGCCAAATACCGGATACTCTGTCACAGGTCGGCGGGATTTTCGAGCGGAGGTTCTTCTTAATTCTGCTCCAGGGAATCAGCACTCAGCTCTCTCTGCTCTCTTCACGTACAAACGTCCAACAGTAATGAAAAAACCCTACGCGTTTCGTGCGCTTGCGCACACTTCCTCAGGGGATATGAGTCATGTCAGTGGTGCCCTAGTATATATCCATATAAGACTGTTCTGATTGGCCAATCAATTAAGACATTCCTTAAAGTGATACCTACTTGACACACGGTATACAAAACAATGACATTTAAACAGCTTTGGATGAAACAGAAAACACAATTAGCAATATACAACAATCATCTACACATGACAACATAAAACAACCATATAACTAAAAACAAATGTTTGCATGTACTTTAACCTAATGATATCATATTATTATTAAAAAGCTCCTAACTCAAAATCAATATTAAGACCTCTTGGAGAGAGAGTCTGTAATTCATAGATCCAGTATGCCTCACGCACACTGCATCTCTGCAATATATTCCCCCCTCTTGAACTGGCTTGAATGGTCTCAATGGCCTGACACATTAGCCCCTTAGGATTTTGATTATGGTGTGTGAGAAAGTGGTGGGACACACTAGGGGTTGCTAACCCCTTTTTTATATTGTATATGTGCTCATATACTCTCCGTTGGAACGTTCTACTTGTTCGCCCAACATATTGTAAGCCACAAGGGTATTGGAGTAAATATATCATATAAGTTGTGTGGCAGTTAATAAAGGACCTGATAGGATAAATATTGTGCTAACAGTGGAGCCAGGTTTCCCCAGCACGTCCGCACCCCCCTCACCTGACTGCCGATCGCGGGGGCCGCCGCGTCCAATGGCGGCTCCGTTCGGCGATGGCAGGGGAGAGGGCGGTCAGGTCCCGGCTCGGGGGTTGCCGGGGACGCGTGCGGCCGGTTGCCAAGGCCGCACGTGCGTTACAGGGCTCCCGGCGCTCTCGGAGCCGGGCGGATAGGGCGCCGCCATTGCGCATTAGCTTGCGCATGCGCAGGGATGGCCCAGCATCAGGAGAGCCCCAGATAGGTCGCGCATGCGCAGATAGGGGTAGGGAGCTAAGGCAGCTCTTAGGAGGTCGTGCGAGAGTAGGGAAGCATAGGGAGAGCTTGAGGCGGCCATTAGGCATTCGCGCATGCGCGGGAGAAGCGCGCATGCGGCCCCAATGGTATAGCAGCCTCCTGGGAACTATAACTCCCAGGAGGCATAGGGAGACAGGCACCAGGTGCCTCATAGCGGCCAATAGGGCTGGAGGATTCTCAGCCCGGGAGAATAGATACATTTCCCGGGCTTTGGTCACGTCAGTTGGAGCAGCGGAGCTGAAGGGGAAGGAAGGATGCAGGGAGTAAGTGCAGCTCCTGCATCCAGATAGGTACCCACACCCTCCCGGTAGGCCCCAACTCCCCACCAGGTTAGTGGGTAACTGAAAAGGGACGGCCCTAGATAGGGAGGTCACCCTTAGTGTGTGTAAGGTGCAGGTTTGGCAGTGCCACAGCGGGTAGTGCTGTGCGCACTGACAACTAGGCATAGAGTGCGTGCAGTGGGTTATTGCTGCGGGTTCCAGGTTGCTGTGTTGAGTGTTGCATGTGACGCTGCATGTAATGAGTGCAGTGTGTGTGCAGCGTGTGTTACTGTCTGCAGGCTGATTGTGAGAGCTGTGTGTCGGCTGCAGGCGTGTTAGTGTTAGGAGTTAGGAGTAGTTAGTGAGTTACAGATAGGACTTGGGTAGCTAGGGGAGAGGGGCAGGTTATTACTCCACAGGCCCTAGGAGTTTTCCCCAAGTCACCTCAGGTTGCGGTATATCAGGGACAAGCCCTAGGTTAGGGTTCCTGTCACGCTACTGCCCGTTAGATAGATAGGGAAAGAGCGGCGGTTGCTGTTCCCGGAAAGCGGTTGGACCCACGTTGGGGTCCACAGAGACTGGGTTCCCGAGGGGACCGCCCTAGCGGTCCACAAGTGCAGGAGTTCGGTTGGAGGAGTCCTCGCCGATTGACCCTTTGAGAAGAGTGTTGCAGGCCCGAGCATCGGAGTGCTCTGAAGGTATCAATATATAAGTGCACCACCGGGCCCTTAGCTAACTGTGACTGCGCAGTCACCCATTGCCTCTCTGGGGGAGTGTGGAACATTGGGTGGGGTTTTGGACAATGGGTGGGTTCACTGATATTTGGGAAGCGTCCTGCGCGACGCAATAGGTGTTTCCTCTAGAGAGGGACACAGGTTACTAATGTAGTATACACGTATGTTCTATGTTCATAAGTAAAGTCCTTAGTTATTATATAATCACTGTGTGTGTGGTTTCTGATTGGGTTCCTATGTAGGGTCATTCTACACTTCCCTAGAATCCTACATAGGTGGAGGCGCTGAAAGAAGATCCGTTCCAGAGGATTCACCCCAGGCTCTCATTAGCGGAGGCTCAGACCTCCTGTGAGCCTGCAGGTATATGCACCACACCGGTAACACTACATGTTCTACTCACCCACAATATATATGCGATTGGGTGGGGTGGAATACCCGTTACAGTTACATTAGATGTAAAAGTCTTGGTGGTACAGCTATGCGAACATGCCAAACATTTTGTACATTTAAAAAAACCTTTTTCCAACTTAGCAGCTTGTTTGGAATAGTTTAGTGGGCAACTTGGAGCCAATTTGGATTTTAAATTTGTGGCTTTTGTAAAGATGATAGTAGGTTTTGGTGGGAGAATTTCGGCTAGGGTATTATCCCTTAGGAGAATTGGCCAATACTTCTTAATGATCTGTTTAATCTTAGGTGCCATCTCATTATATTGCGTAATGAATGGTACCATCTGATGAAACTTATTTTGTTTATCTTTTTTCTTTCTTTCTTTATATTTAAGCAGATCATCCCTTTCCAGTTTGGTTACCTTTTCTATTGCTTCATTCAAGAGACTCTCTGGATAATTTCTTTCAACGAATTTCTGCTTAAGTTCCTCAGCCTGAGACGCGAAAGCCTCAATACCTGAGCAATTGCGTCTCAGGCGGAGGAACTGCCCCGCTGGAATATTTCTGATCCAAGATGGATCATTTGAGCTGTCAGCCCTTAAATAGGTGTTGGTCTGCACCGGCTTGAAAAATGTCTTGGTGTGTAGGGTATTATTAGTGCTATAAATATTTAAATCTAAAAAATCAATGTGATCAGTGCTAGATTTGAAAGTAAACTTAAGGTTTCTATCATTGTGATTAAGATAAGTGAAAAAAGTCTCTAATTGTGTTTCACCGCCAGACCAGATGAAAATTACATAATCTATATAAAGTTTCCAGAGCACCAGGCTTACCTCAAAAGGACAGTTGTTCCAAAAAAAATCTTTTTCGCAACTATCCATAAATATGTTGGCATAACTTGGGGCAAACCTGGTGCCCATGGCGGTTCCGCACACCTGGTTATAAAATTGAGAATTAAACGTAAAATAATTATGAGTTAAAATGTAATATATACTCCCACCAGAAACTGTTTTTTAACTGGTGTCAGTTGAGTGGCCAAGTCTAATTTTCGGGACACTGCCCTGCAGCCCAACTCATGGTCAATGACCGTATATAAAGATGTCACATCCGCTGTTACAAGTATATAGTTGGGCTGCCACTCCAGTTCCCGCAGAACTTGAAGGATATGGGTCGTGTCCCTTAAATAACACCTGCCACTTGCTACAATTGGCTGTAAATGATAATCAATAAAATGTGATAAATTTGAGGAAAAAGATGAAATACCAGAAATAATAGGTCTACCCGGTGGTGCAGTGATATTTTTATGAACTTTGGGTATAAAATAAAATAAAGGGGTGCGTGGAAACTGAATAAATAAATACTCAGCTTCTTCTGTAGTGATTGCCTTATTTTCCATGCCGGTGTTGAGCAAGACCTCTAGATCAGCTTTATATAAGTCCAAGGGGTCTTTGAGAAGGGGGAGGTATGTGGCCATGTCTCAGTTGGAGAGAACCATCACCATAGAAAGTAGACAATGGTGGGAGGTTACTACATTGAGCAAATATTTGGAAATTCATCGCATCCCTAGAGGTTTTAGAGTTTCTAAATCACCTACATCTGATACACACAATGTTGTTTTCATGAAGGAGTGGAACAAACTTTAGATTTATGTTCTTTCTCCCTAATGAAACTATTAATCTATCATCGCAAAAAATCTTTAATTCAGCTAGATGAGCAAATTTCAGATTTACAAGGCCAATTGGAGCCTTTTAAAGATAGCAATGAATTGCTTTTACTGGAGCCTACCATAATTAAAAAAAGGCTAGACCAGATGGAACTGGAAATAGTCCAAAATAAGCAAAGGAAATTTTTCAGGGATAAAAATGACTATGATACGGGAATTGAGCGCACCTGGAATAAAAAATCAAAAGAGAACAAAACTAAAAAATTAGAAAATAACAAAACAGTTGCCAAGCAAGATAATATTAACAATTGGGTGAAGATTGTGACGCATCACAAGATCACTCACAGAGTGTACATTTATGGTGCATACCACACTAAATATTTTATTATTTGTGAATATAGTCACATGTGTTATTTTGTTTCACTTTATGTATCATCCATCTAGATGCTGGGGGATAGATATATGAGCTTGACTGCCAGATTTCAGAGTTATTAACTGTGTGCAATACTCTTGATTTATCAACTTGAGCAGGAGGATAGGTTAACACCATATATTATATAGTATTGTGTAATCACATAATCATTACCTACATACAATTGAGCAGGAATCAGCTACATTAATACCATGTGTCAGTTTTAATTATTTTTTATTTTTCACTTTATCACTTTTGTGTTTCACTTTATATATTCACAAATAATAAAATATTTAGTGTGGTGTGCACCATAAATGTACACTCTGTGAGTGATCTTGTGATGCGTCACAATCTTCACCCAATTGTTAATACTATTAACTATTGTACATAGGTTGCACCCATTTATGATATAAATAGATTTAAGCAAAACATTTAAACTAAAATTAGTGAGCGGTGTGATATGTCTTCTGTGTGTCAAGCAAGATAACCCACACACAGGTGAAAAAACTGGAAGAGCCCATAGGGGTAAAACAGCTCAGAATGGGTCTAATTATGAGTCTAAAAGACCAAGTAATAGCATTTTAATTCCAACACCAATTATGGAGGTTAAATTACCTACACATGATAAAAATCTTTATCTCCAACAAAAAAAAGCAAAAGAACGATATGACGCATTGATTAAATCACAACAAGCGAGTATTGTTACAAATAATAAATACACTGTGCTCACCGATATTGAATCAGAAAGTGAGGCAGAAAGTGTTTCATACACACCCTTACCCACACCTGCAAATAAAACACAATGCTGTTTTTTAGAATGGAGGAAGGAAAGGAACCATATCTTCCCAGAAGTGGAAATAAAAAAATCCTATGTGGACCCTATACCGCCTCTAAACTACAAAAAGAGAAAAACAGGACTAGAGGAAGAAGAGGAGGTACTAGTAGACATAGGGCCTCATGCAGTAAGCGACGATTATGTGAAATCGGCAAGCTTATCGATTAGTCATGTTATTGGCGTTTTTCCCTCTCCGTATGCAGTAAGTGCCGAATACATTCAAAATCAACCCGAAAACAAATCCGCCCACTCTCACGATGATGAGCCGATCACACACAGGTGTATCGGCGTGCGTGGCGGGGTGCTGTTAGGTTGCACAATCACAAATCTTGCTGAATCAGGCGAAACAAGCATGTTTTTGATTGCGCGCCATATTTAAAGGCAACGTGTACTGCTAATCATTCTCTGTGTTGTTGGGAGTGAGAGAGAGAGAGACGCACAGAGCTGGACGATTGAACATTTGCATATTGACTGAGAGACTTGTTGTGTATTGGGTGAGCTTTGTCCTTTGTTGTTTTGTTTACATCTTTGTCTTGTTTTATATGTGGAAGTGGGTCGTGTGATTGCCTGTACATTTCTTGTCTGTTTTTTGTGAGTGCTGGAAGTATGCCCGCAAAGCGTGGGAAGAGTGATGCTGGTGGGAGTGGGAGTGCTACTCGTGCGAGTACGCGTCGGAGTGAACGTTCTGTTCAGGGGAGTGATGTTGCTGGTGCACCGAGTGGTGTTGCTGGGAGTGGGAGTGCTGTTGTTGGGAGTGGGAGTGCTGGTGCTGCGAGTGGTGTTGCTGGGAGTGGGAGTGCTGTTGTTGGGAGTGGGAGTGCTGTTGTTGGGAGTGGGAGTGCTGTTGCTGTGAGTGGGAGTGCTGGTGCTGGGAGTGGGAGTGCTGTTGCTGTGAGTGGGAGTGCTGGTGCTGGGAGTGCTGGTGCTAGGAGTGTGAGTGCTGGTGCTAGGAGTGTGAGTGCTGGTGCTAGGAGTGTGAGTGCTGGTGCTAGGAGTGGGAGTGCTGGTGCTAGGAGTGGGAGTGCTGGTGCTGGGAGTGCTGCTGGTGGCGCAGTTGCTGATGGGGTGGATGGTGGTGGCGTGCTTGCTGGTGGCCAGCTTTTGGAGGCTCTTCCATTGGAAGAAGGAGAGTCCAGTCAGCACCAGCCAAGCTCTGACCCTAAACCTGCTCGGAAAAAACGTGTGGAGAAGCCACGTAATCCTCGCTTCAATGACCAGGAAAATAGGGCTCTTGTCACTGGCATTCTGGAGCACTATGACAGTATATATGGACATTTAGTAGGTAAGTGTAACTTTACATTTATTATTCAAATACATGTGATCCTAGGTCATCTGAGTTTTGTTCATATGCAAATATGGGTACACAATATCTTTCTATGTTCATTAGTGTGGAAACACAGCTTTTTATCATGCCTTACAAGGACAAATAAACACAGGCGGTCAATTTGCCAGAACTGCATACAATATGAATGCAACCTTGCTTACATGTATAGGTTTAGTAGTGAATGCTCATGTGCTGCACATATTACACATAAAACAGCATGTTTGCTATCACTTGGAACAGCTAGCAGTGTAGGAAACTGGTGCTTATATTATTATTCATTTACCTCATATCTTTTATATGTTTTTCAAGGGCGGACAAGTGCAGCAAGCAAAAAAGAAATGTGGGACACAATAGTCATTGGTGTCAATGCCTGTGGGAATAGTGTCAGGGACAAGTATCATTGTCGGAAAAGATTTGATGATATTAGGTCCAAATTGAAAAAGAAAATACAAGACCAACGCGTGCATGCTACTGGCACTGGAGGTGGGCCCACACCACAACGTCTCATATTGACTCCATTGGAGGAGCTGCTTCGGCCAAAATTACTTACCGTCGTCGTGGAAGGCTTGGCTGGTGACCGTGACATTGGAATTTATCCGTCACAATTTCCAGCAGGTGATAAATATTACTGTACTAGGCGTGTCGTTGCTTACAGTTATTTTGCATAGTTACACTGCTTTTTATACTGTCTTCACAATATAAGCATACCTGCATCTATATATGTATATGTCTGATTCTGTATATATATATCTCAAAATAGACATATATGTAGTAGTCCTACTAAAAGCAGTAACTAATATAGCACGTGCCATTGCGTGCTCATTTACATGTGAATTCCCAAAATGCATAGCTGCAGTGGAAGCAATTGATGGTGGGCGAAGATGGGGAACAACAGGGTAGTACACGTGTAACACATGTTCATGAGAAATTATTAGTAGCTACAGGTACAGAACAGAAATATGTATCATATTATTGTGTATTTTATTGATTTTACTCCGACAAACATGACATTACTGCCTATTTTAAGCATGCATCAAAGAAATTGCATGTAACGGCCTACAAACATCACTGGCACTAACACATCTATAGTTGCTTATGAAAAGGTCCATTTTTGCTTTATGTCATATACAGACAGCATAATGAGGCACACGTATCATATGTTATGTCATTGTTTTCATAACTTAAACACTGCAGATGACTACTTAGCTCATCTACCATTGTGTTAAAGCAGCTGCAATTAATATCTCATCACAGCATACACTTCAACAGAGGGGGTGGGGTTCAGCACACACACTAATTACAGCCTCATTTCACGGTCAACTTAGTTCACACCATTTGCACCTGTTTCAAGTCATTGAAAGGTGTGGCTGATTAGGCTTTTTGGGGAAGGGAATACCTTTCTTACAACCTGAATAGCACAACTGAAGTTAATCACACTCATTTGAAAGCTTAACTCTAGCTACTAAATGCCCCAACAACTCATTACTTATCAAAGCGTACGTCACACATTAGTTCACTCATATCTATAGTTGAACTACTATGAAAGACACATTATCACACACTGCATGTGTTGTCTTGTTGAGTCACAGCCACATTCAGGTGTGCCACATCTTCGATTAATGTACCACACATATCCTCTACCAAAAACAACACTTTTTGCAATATGACCACCTTCATGATAACCATTGTGAATGGTCATCTCATGATAGTTATGTACATTATGATACTGATATCACTACACAACATATGATTTTTATGTACTCATTTAATCTATTTATCCTCACGCATTACTGCAGAAACATAGTATGTTGTATGTTAGGGAACTCAAAAATTCTAAGTACACAGGCATGTACAGTGTTATTACAACTATTTATGTTCACTTTCACACACATTTTCGGTTAAGGAACTGATGTTGTTAGTTAATCATAAATACAGAACATACAATAAGTGTTTGTTCAATATTTACACATGTAAATGTAAAACTTATGTTATTGTTATATATAGTTGCCCCTGGAGGACATGTGTCACCTGAGATGGAACAAGTGTCTTCACCTGGGTCAGCCAGCTCAACACTACTAGAAGGTGAGTGTATCATTTGCTGGCCATATAATATGTGCTCTTCTATATGTTATGTTGTCATGTGCAGTATTTGTTTTGCACATCTTCTTTAAATAGGATTACTTAGTGTCAGTGAAAATTAAGTGTAAGGCAACATGTATTGTGTTAGTGATGTTAATTATCATGTAGGACTTCTGAGTTTAGAGCAACTTTTCATTCATTCATATTTCATACTGAGTCCAAACATTATTCGTAAGTCAAGGTAGTTTTTAATGAGGTTATAAAACGTATGCTAACATGTTAGGTGTTACTTAGGACATAGTACAATTACATAGTAACACAGCATACATTAACATGCCATTTAATAATGTGTACATTTCTTTTTAGAACATCATGGTGATGAGGATGATGAGTATGATGAGGATGACGCCACAGAAGAGACTGAAATACAATCATGTGACCATGAAGAGGTGCCAATAGAAACTGTTGTACCGCCAAATCGTCCATCAACTTCCACATACGATGCAATTGTAGCTTCAGAGGGAAAAATAGTGGACGCAGAAAATCGTCGCCATTCAGACATGATGACAGTGCTGGAAAGGATGATTGGACTGCAGGAAGAAACAGTATCACAATTGGCACATCTCCACAGAGTCTTCATTGAAGTGCCTAAACAGTTGCAAAAAATCAACACCTCATTCGAAGCATTAGTTGTTCAGCAAACACAAGCTAATTACTGGAGAATGACTAATGTACCACAATTCAACACCTCCCAGCCAGGATCTGTTCATGCAGGTCAGTTTTCACCACATTCATCTGATATTCATTCACCAGGCCCAAATGTTACCGGTCAAGTAGCAGAGATTGCTGTGCAGGTTCCTGACGACATACTACCACTGCCATCTGTACAAAATCAGCAGCTGACACCTACAAAGGAGCCCACAAAAACAAAATACAAGCAGTTACTACTGACCAGTTTTTGGTCAAAAACAACAAAAGACACACATGAAACAGACCAACCATCACTTGTGCAGTGTCTACCAACTTGCTCACATGTGTCACTGGGCACAAGCCCTGTCCGTGAACAGTCACTACCCAAAAGCCCTGTAGGTGAATCGCTGCCCAAAAGCCCTGTAGGTGAGTCGCTGCCCAAAAGCCCTGTAGGTGAGTCGCTGCCCAAAAGCCCTGTAGGTGAATCGCTGCCCAAAAGCCCTGTAGGTGAATCACTGCCCAAAAGCCCTGTAGGTGAATCACTGCCCACAAGCCCTGTAGGTGAGTCACTGGCCACAAGCCCTGTAGGTGAGTCACTGGCCACAAGCCCTGTAGGTGAGTCACTGGCCACAAGCCCCGTAGGTGAACAGTCACTGGCCACAAGCCCTGCCCGTGAAGTGCCAGAGGCCACTCAAAGTGGCTCTGTTGTGCCTAAAGTTGGTGGCAAAAGAAAAAGGAAAATTCAAGAGACAACAAGCAGGCCTGTTACTCGCTCGCAAAAGGAACAAAAAAAATAAATGTTATAATTCAGAAAATATGTCTTTGGCCTTGTTTTGTTGACTTCAGATTATCTAATTACTATTGTATGTATGCTGAAGACTGTGTTGTTTCCAAACTTTCAACTATGTTCTTGTACACGTGAAGTTTTGGAAATGTTAACACTCATAATTAATTGTGTTATAAATATTTATGTTGTAATCGTCTGTTCAGTAATGGTCCACCAGGAGCCAGTTGCTAAGTTTAGAGAAGCTGCCATTGACTTTGCAGCAAAACATTGCATTTGGGTGTGTTAATTGATGTAAGAATTGCATATGCATATTAGTCACATGCAATTATTAAAACACCTAAGTAAGTGCAAACATCTTTCTTGTACGTGTACAGCAGGATTATGTGTAAATTATTACTTACCTTTGCCTTGCTTGGCCATTGTAATTTTGTCCTTTAATCAGTTGTGTGTTCGTTTCTATAACATCTCAGAATGTATAATAATATATATACACACACACACACACACACACTGAGTGAGTGTGAGTGTGAGTGTGTGTATATATATATATATATGTATATATGTGTATATATATATGTATATATGTGTATATATATATATGTATATATGTGTATATATATATGTATATATGTGTATATATATATGTATATATGTGTGTATATATATATATATATATATATATATATATATATATATATATATAGTACTATATAAACTGGTATACACAAAGTAATACACTTCATGGTTCCTTGTGAAAGCACACTATTTTAATAATACAGGCCTAATGTTTGAGAAATATCCTAAGTATGAGACTCTAACAGTATTGTGCTTAAACAAATGTTTATTACTTAATTCAATCATGTTTCTCACCATTTAAATAGGTTTCATACAAGGTATACTTAATGCCATCAATGTTGTGTGTACTCCTGCAATATAAAAAAAAAAAAAATATTATATATAAATATATATATATTTTTATAAGAGATATATTTATATATATATATATATATATATATATATATATATATATATATATATATATATATATATATATACACACGTATTTAAACTCATGCAGACAGGGAGTTAACCAGACTTTCACATACACACAGAAATGTAAGCGGGGAAAAAACATTTCTTTTTGCAGGTGTGTTTTTACTGATATGCCTGGCTAAGAAATATTTTCACACACTGTTCTTTGTTAGTTTTCAAAAAAACACTATGTGAACGCATTCACAGTCTAGGGATGTTTTTCACAAACGAGATAAAAGAAGGAGAAATGTTTCTCCCACAGTCCCATATCACGAACCACAACTGTTAACCCAATTAGACAAACAAATCCAATTGGCGTTTGAAATAAGGAGTCAAAGTAGTTACTTTTGTTGACCTTGACAAGGAAAAACAGGAGTTTGTTAGCCATTCAGCACATTCATTTTGATGAGCAAATAACACAGACCTGCACACAGCTTTTGTGCTACTCAGACATGGCTGATGAATTCGTTAACAATATTAATCCCCTTTTAGGGTATAAGTACATGATCTGTGAAGCCATCTTGAACAGTCGCGGACAGAAAGCAAGCACACGCCAAATCGATGATTTCATTCGAGCAAAATATCCTTATTACCAAGACCGTAAGCATGCACGGAATTTTAATTCCTCAATAAGATTCACTTTATCAAGTAATGACTTTTTTGAACGTGACCAGGATAAGCTACAACACACCTATGGTTTCTGGAAGATTGCCCCGGAAAAACAATTTATCCTGAAAGACGGCACTTATATTGTCGTGAAAGGCATATTTATTCCTAATGGCAATAGCAATGTATCCGCTACTACTGATCCGTTTGAATCGATACGTGCTGCAATATCTGCAGCCTCCATTCCTGAAACCCACATTGTACAAGAACAAAAGTACTATGATTATGTACCAAGCCTTTCAGCTGAAATTGCATTGGAATGGGAACCGGAAGAAATGAACCTACCTCCCGACCAATTATTTGAAGAAAGCAGTGGCGATTCCTATGAGCGCATCCTGGAGGAGATATGTGCCATACTGGATTCAGCGGTTGGGTTAAGCGTGGATGAAAATGGCTTGCATTTCTGGAGCGACCAGTTGCAGCCAGGCGAAGAGTTAATTCTAGAAGAATGGTAAATATAACAATCGTTATGCGTTGACTCTGCGTTTAAATTTTTTTTTTTTTTGTAACCACCATTTTCACTTTCAATGCGTGGATACAGCGTAACATTGCAGACTGCATAACATGTAGCGATCACAAACAAATTGTTTCCTAATACAATATAGTAGGACCTGAAAGAGTAGTACACATTGCTGACGGAATAAATATACGTACTTTCCTATCCCTTTAAACATATTAGCAACATTTTACCATTACTCTAACACATACCTGTTTTGTTATCATGCAACATCTACAACATTGAAAACCGGGTCCACCACGTATGACGTGGGACCCTTGTCATGGGCCAAGGCGTCCTTAAAAAGGATTAGTGATGTAAGTCCCGCCCCCAAGCGACGTGCGCGCCTCAAAGCCTATTGGCTGTCATGTTTTGTTATAGTAACGGTAACTGCAGTGTGTGATGCGTGCGGCTCAGTGTTTGTAGGCGTACCCTGGGCGTTAGCCGAATGTTAATTGAGTGGGAGGAGTGTTAGCGTGCGTTTCACGCTGGCTTAACATGACGTCACACGTATTGCATTTGCGCATTGTGTTATCGGCCGTGCTTTCTGTTCAAACACGTCTGTTTAAAAAGAATACAGATGTACTCGTTTAGAACGAATGTAGTTTCGTCTTCATTGTATTTGAAATAAAGATGTTATGTTTACTGGTATTTTCAACATGTATTGAACGCACAACGTACGCTTTGTTTTGCGCATGCGCTAACAGTTAGTGGAGCCAAGCGTGAAGTGCGTGCGCACACAAAGATGTGCGCGCACATCTTTCAGTATACAGGCAACGTTCACTTCTTATACATAGTTATGCCTGCTACAAATTTAAAGAAACATTACATACTGATGAACAGTTTTACTTCTAACATATAAGTGAGTGACGTGTGTATCTACACAATCATATAGAGCTGCGTAACGCGTTGTCACGGATGCATATCTAGTAAGGTGCCATCTTTGACCATCATGTGTTTGCTGTATTTCAGAGATGTCGGGGAAGATACAATCGGATCAATGTATGATTTCAGAAGAGTCTACCTTTATATGAGATGATTGTGAGGAGGAGCCACCGACTACTATACTACATATGGAACTAATTTTATATTGCTTGCAGCGCTTATTAACAAACAATTAAAAATGTGATACCCTTATGCCTATATTGCATAAGCACTTAATTAACATAATGATGTTGCAAAAGAGTGCCTCATGAATTTTTATTGAGTGTTCTTTAATGACTACTAACATTTTATGACATGGTGTGTTTTATATATAACAACCATTCCCACTCTGCTAACACATTTGTGTATTCTAATATGTAATGGAACGTATGACTGTCGAAACTATGTAACAATAATAATAATAATATGAGCATGTTCATGTATAGGGCTGCTAGTTGTACGCAGCGATTTACAGACACATGTTTCAGCCTGAGGTCCCTGGCCCGTGGAACGTACAAATGTTTTTTTTCCGCATGAGGCACAGGGAGATAAAGTGACTTGGCCAAGGTCACAAGGAGCCCACACCGGGAATTGAACCAGACTCCCCTGCTTCAAACTATCAGTGCCAGTGTGTGTCTTTACTCAGTGAGCCACTCCTTCTCCCAATGTAAAGGACACTTACAACCAAGTAGCCATTTATTTTTAAAATCTCTTGTTACATGGGTATGTAGATAAAATGGTTTGGGACTGTAGCAAATAATGTTAGTGGCCAGATGTTATGGTCCCCTCCAATGCATGATGTTCTGAATATGACATCACCATCATGTTATGAAGTACGTTTCTGTGTATATTTCATTAACCTAACTAACTATAGTTTACTGTGTTTATTAATCGTTTAGAAATACATAGTATAGTCAATATGATGATATAAGCTACCATAATAAAGCTGGTGTTATCATTTGTCGGTGTTATACATGGATCCTACACCAATTGATAGAGACACAAACAGTTGTCTTAAAAAGTGTGTCTATGCTAGTGATGAATGTGCTCCCGTAAGTAAACAAATAAGTACAGTTATCCCCTTTTCTCCAACCACCTCTATATTACATTAATGGAAATTATAAGGAAACATACATAAAATGTGATGAAATGTGAGTAATCATTTTGTAATACAATGCACATGAAAGCTCAAGAGTAGCTAAATGCATATACATGATACAGAAAGTACATATATGTAACATTTGTGTTTAAACCAATATGTTGGGTTTTTAGTTCCAATAATTATAGGAAGATTGAGGTAGCCACATCTTATGAGAGATGTCAGCAAATATACATACCATGATCAGTCATACTGGAGATATACCTATAATGCAAAGGAACAATATATAAATTGCAAACATTGACATGCCATCTTCAGTACCGTAAACAACACAGCAAAGTGTGTATTTGGTGTTAAATGTACAACACCATGTATATTTCATGACATTCAAAATGTAAATCAGCCTGGTGTACACATCATATGGATGTACATGTTACACTGCACCAATAACATTGTATGTAAGCATACTAGAAGCATGAATGATTATGGGCATAATATGTGTTTTGTCTTAGCATAAGGAATAACACAATGCTAAAATATTATTGCTTTGTTACCCAAGTTGTATTCACATACACACAACTAAAGTACAATTGAAGAGGGATTATATAACCTGTGCAACAATAACATACCGGTGCCACATCCCTTTGTGCACACAGCAGAGAAAAGAAAGGTGTGCAACCCATATTCATCTGTGTCCTAACAGAAGGTTATATAAAGAAACATTATTGTTAATATAACATAATTAAACTATAAAAGTAGTACTAGGAACATATGAGTTTGTACTTACAAGAAAAAAATGAATTGATGAGATTCTGTCGTGTCTGGCCACCACTGGCTGTTTGTTCATTTTCAGCAGCTACATGGGTGGGATGCTCGTCTACCAAAGCCTCAGCTAGGTCTGACTGTACATTGTGCCTGAGTGCAACATTGTGCAAAATGCAACAGGCAAGGATAATATCAGACACTTTTTGAGGCTTGTATAGAAGAGCCCCACCAGTTCTGTCCAGACACCTAAACCTGGTCTTGAGTAGGCCAAATGTCCTCTCTATAACAGATCTTGTAGATATATGGGCTGCATTGTACCTGTCCTCTGCTTCAGTTTGAGGGTTTAGCACCGGAGTCAAGAGCCACGGCCTAATTCCGTATCCTGAGTCACCTATAATGAATGGAGCACACATAAGCTGACATTAGTGATCAAATTGTACAATGCCAACATTCCTAAATCAACATGTGTTTTGTGTTAGAACATGTAAATATGTACTCACCCAGCAGCCAACCAGGTTCAAAATGTCCCTCTTCGAACGCATGGAAGACTGAAGAGTTCCTCAGGATAGAGGAATCGTGACTGGAACCAGGGAACTTGGGTACCACATGCATTATCCTCATCGTGGCATCACATACCACCTGTACATTGAGTGAATGGTAGTGCTTCCGATTGCGGTACACATGCTCACTCTGACTAGGTGCAATCAAAGCAACATGTGTGCAATCGATTGCACCCAGCACACATGGTATCCCTGCTATATTATAAAAGCCAGTCCTGACTTCCAGCCACTCTGTCGCCTCTGTAGGAAAATGAATATAATTCCTAGCGCGTCTATTGAGTGCATAGAGAAACTGGGTCAAGGCCCGCGAGAATGTAGATTGCGAGACCCCGCCCACTATGCCCACAGTTGTCTGGTATGACGCGGAAGCAAGATAATGTAATGAGCACAGCATTTTAACAAGCCCAGGGACTGCACGACCTCTGGCTGTGAAAAAATCTAAATCCCCCCTTATCTCCTCATAAAGAGCTAAGATTGCTGCTGAACTCAAACGATAGCGACTTACAATCTCCTCCTCACTCATCCCATCTAACAGGGTTCTCTCCCTGTACAGACGCGGACGAGGCACAAGTTGTCTCCTCTGTCTTCTCCTCTGATCTCCTGTCCCTCTACCTGTCCCTCGGCCTGTCCCTCTCCCTGTCCCTGTCGTATCCGCGTCACTGTCACTGTCCCTCGGTGTGTCCCTCCCTTGCCCTATATGATTGTCTTCATCATCAAGCATGTCATAGAAAAGAATGTTCCTCCGTCTCCTAAACATTCGCAACATTTTGAAATGAGTAGCTGTGAATGAGCAGGTAATGTGCGTCCTTTAAATAGGTATGTGATGATGTCAGGTGACATAGTAAAATGCAAGGTGTTACATTAACATAATAAAGTACTTCTGTGGCAAGCTGTGTGCAGTTGTTGTGTGTATTCTGCAGGGAATGATGATATTTGCCAATGATGTGACGTGATGCTTTGTAGAAACATTGCTTGCAAATAAATAGTTGCATGTGCAATGCATGTAAAACTTGTGAACGCAAGAGTCAGTCATGTAATGAGACAAAAAGGCTGAGATTGATGTGGGAAAAGTTTTGTGTAACATGTGTAATTAGCCATGTTATTGTGACATGTTGCCAACAATGAATAGTCGTGTGCATATGCATGCATTTGTGTAATGAGGATAGTTGGTATAGAATGAGTTAACAAGGTGTCCCAATGCTGAATTACTGTACATGTGTGTATAAGTTAGGTTGAAGTGCTTGTAATGCTACGGTTACAATGTAAACATGCAATGTGATTGAGCGTCCAATAAGTGACGTCATGAAAATAGGGAGGACCCAAAAGTATATGTAAACATGAGAAGACAGATGTACATGAACGTTTAAAGATGCGTGTCACATTACAAGCATTGTGTAATGTAAAGGAAGATGAATATACTGTGTATGAGTGACATGTGTGACATGTGTGACATCATGTAAATAATTGTCGCTGAGTTGAGTAAAATGTGTGATATGATGTGAGGTTCTCCTTTAAGAGTGTAGTATAGTATTTTCCCTTGCCACATCATCACATGATGAGTAATGTGACCCGCAAATGCTGCAAACATGTAAAAGTCGAATGTTATGCAAATAAGACACATCAGCTGTGACACAATGCAGGGAATGCCCCCACACTGTAATGCAAATCCCCCTTGTATTGTGAGCAATGAAACGTAAACAGTACTATACTGTTATACGTCCCCGCTCCATTGACTCCATTGATGTACAGAAGATGTTTTTTTTCTAAGTGCCGTTCCGGCAGCCTTAGCGATCGTTCTCCCGTCCAAAATGCCAACTTTAGTTGGCGGGAGAAATCGGCCATAACATCTCAATTTCGTAGTGCCGATCAGCCCCGATAAGCTGTTTTTTTTTTGTTGAATCCAGCCGATTTAAAAAAGTGGCGATCAGTGTCGAAAACAGGCTTATCGGCAGGCGACTGGCCATAACCAAATAATCGGCTCCGAAACCTGGCGATATGAAGCACTTATCGGCGCTTACTGAATCTCAAACCCAATTTTGGCTATAACATGGCCATATTTCCCTTATCAACGCTTACTGCATGAGGCCCATAGAGTGAATAGAGAGATAAAACATTCCAATGTATTCAATCTAAGTCAGTATTCATTGTCTAATTTGGAAAAACTTGTACTGGGCAAGGGACTTACCTTTGCTCTAGTTTGCGGTCCAAATAGTTTTAATCTATACATTGATGTGCATAAATTTGTTAGGAAACTGGCCCTAAAGAAATACTTTATAAGGGATGCTATATCAAATCAAAATCCTAGTAGTAGCAAAGAGCTAAATATTGATCAGGTTTCAGGAAATTGTTTCATGAAAAAATCAACATTTTATCCAAGATTTGCTCAGGGTCATCTAGTTAGCTCTTTTGTCGAGATGGTCACTAAGGACTTGGAACATTCTAGTAGATCATATAAGATCAAAACTGACAATTTAAACATCAAAGAAAAAGAAGCTTTAGAAAAACTAGAAAAAAACGAACTGATTGTTATTAAATCTGCTGACAAGGGAGGAGGTATTGTGGTAATGGACACACATTACTACATAGAAGAGTCCAATAGGTTATTGGGTGACATGGCCACATACCTCCCCCTTCTCAAAGACATCTTGGACTTATATAAAGCTGAACTAGAGGTCTTGCTCAGCACCGGCTTGGAAAATAAGGCAATCACTACAGAAGAAGCTGAGTATTTATTTATTCAGTTTCCACGCACCCCTTTATTTTATTTTATACCCAAAATTAAAAAAATATCACTGCACCACCAGGTAGACCTATTATTTCTGGTATTTCATCTTTATCCTCAAATTTATCACATTTTATTGATTATCATATACAGCCAATTGTAGCAAGTGGCAGGTCTTATTTAAGGGACACGACCCATATCCTTCAAGTTCTGCGGGAACTGCAGTGTCCCGAAAATTAGACTTGGCCACTCAACTGACACCAGTTAAAAAAACAGTTTCTGGTGGACAGTATACATTACATTTTAACTCATAATTATTTTACGTTTAATTCTCAATTTTATAACCAGGTGTGCGGAACCGCCATGGGCACCAGGTTTGCCCCAAGTTATGCCAACATATTTATGGATAGTTGGGAAGAAGATTTTATTTGGAACAACTGTCCTTTTGAGGCAAGCCTGGTGCTCTGGAAACGTTATATAGATGACGTCATTTTTATCTGGTCTGGCGGTGAAACACAATTAGAGACTTTTTTCACTTACCTTAATCACAATGATAGAAACCTTAAGTTTACTTTCAAATCTAGCACTGATCACATTGATTTTTTAGATTTAAATATTTATATCACTAATAATACCCTACACACCAAGACATTTTTCAAGCCGGTGCAGACCAACACCTATTTAAGGGCTGACAGCTCAAATGATCCATCTTGGATCAGAAATATTCCAGCGGGGCAGTTCCTCCGCCTGAGACGCAATTGCTCAGGTATTGAGGCTTTCGCGTCTCAGGCTGAGGAACTTAAGCAGAAATTCGTTGAAAGAAATTATCCAGAGAGTCTCTTGAATGAAGCAATAGAAAAGGTAACCAAACTGGAAAGGGATGATCTGCTTAAATATAAAGAAAGAAAGAAAAAAGATAAACAAAATAAGTTTCATCAGATGGTACCATTCATTACGCAATATAATGAGATGGCACCTAAGATTAAACAGATCATTAAGAAGTATTGGCCAATTCTCCTAAGGGATAATACCCTAGCCAAAATTCTCCCACCAAAACCTACTATCATCTTTACAAAAGCCACAAATTTAAAATCCAAATTGGCTCCAAGTTGCCCACTAAACTATTCCAAACAAGCTGCTAAGTTGGAAAAAGGTTTTTTAAATGTACAAAATGTTTGGCATGTTCGCATAGCTGTACCACCAAGACTTTTACATCTAATGTAACTCACAATATTTATCCTATCAGGTCCTTTATTAACTGCCACACAACTTATGTGATATATTTACTCCAATGCCCTTGTGGCTTACAATATGTTGGGCGAACAAGTAGAATGTTCCAACGGAGAGTATATGAGCACATATACAATATAAAAAAGGGGTTAGCAACCCCTAGTGTGTCCCACCACTTTTTCACACACCATAATCAAAATCCTAAGGAGCTAATGTGTCAGGCCATTGAGACCATTCAAGCCAGTTCAAGAGGGGGGAATAGATTGCAGAGATGCAGTGTGCATGAGGCATACTGGATCTATGAATTACAGAGTCTCTCTCCAAGAGGTCTTAATATTGATTTTGAGTTAGGAGCATTTTATAATAATATGATATCATTAGGTTAAAGTACATGCAAACATTTGTTTTTAGTTGTATGTTTTTTTTATGTTGTCATGTGTAGATGATTGTTGTATATTGCTAATTGTGTTTTCTGTTTCATGCAAAGCTGTTTAAATGTCATTGTTTTGTATATCGTGTGTCAAGTAGGTATCACTTTAAGGAATGTCTTAATTGATAGGCCAATCAGAACAGTCTTATATGGATATATACTAGGGCACCACTGACATGACTCATATCCCCTGAGGAAGTGTGCGCAAGCGCACGAAACGCGTAGGGTTTTTTCATTACTGTTGGACGTTTGTACGTGAAGAGAGTAGAGAGCTGAGTGCTGATTCCCTGGAGCAGAATTAAGAAGAACCTCCACTCGAAAATCCCGCCGAGAGTCCCGCCTACCTGTGACGGAGTATCCGGTATTTGGCCTCCGGTGACGTCACTTCCGGTTTCGAGGAGCACGGCGTTTGGAGGAACGTTGCGGTTAATTCAACTTCTCAGCCCAGGAAGGACAGATTACATTCGCCTATTCAGCGCTCATTGCCTGTGTTCTAGAGCCGTCTTGTGAGTAGCTTTCCAGTTTTACTCTACCGGATTGGCTCGATTAGTGTTGCATCGTCCCACATTTTATTATTTTATAGTTGTATTAAACAATTTTTATTTTCAGCTTTGCGTTTGTGAGTCTTGTCTGTGCAGGTTTGTGAGTCTATGTCTGTGATTTTTTGTTAGCTGTGTTGCACTAAATTCTGTTTTTTTCATTCCATGTTCCATACCAAACGGAGGATATCACATCTGGTCATCCCTTGATTATAAGATTGTATCATTGGGACTTGAACTTTTTCATCTGGATATCCAGGACTAATACCTAATTGGACACATTAGGCGCTGGTATCGCTTTCTTTTTTGCCTCAAATAGGTGGCTCTGTCTGTAGGTTTGCGGTATACAGAAGTCTGTAGTTGGTTGTTCTTTATAGTAATGGTGGTGTCTAGGAAGTAAACTTCGTTTGGGAAATGGGTGAGTTTGAGGTTTATGGTCGGGTGGAACATATTGAAGTTCTCATGAAAGGGAAGGGGTTAAACTGATTTGCTATGCATTACTGTGTTTGCCCTATCCCAGACGTTTTGTCCCCCATTTGCAAGCTATTCCCTGCTTGCTATGTTAAAAGTCAATATGCATTGCTTGCCATACCCTCTAACCGACACATGATGGTGTAGGAGAGCCCAACACTAGCCCTGATTGGAAAAGTGTGGCAAAAGCTTAAAGAGCTGTATATGAGATAGCTCTCAATTACTTGTGATCTAGAAGCCGGCATTTCAATTAGAAATTCTAACTCTAGAATGAAAGCACCCAGAAACCTGATTTTTTTTAGGTGCAAGTACAGTGAAATACCACATGCACATACATATAAAAATTACAGTTATAACACAAACAGAACATGATGTTTTAATAAAGTGTGTAGAAGCTGCAGATTTTAAATGTAAGGCAAGATGTATTTTGTGAGCCCGGGAAGGAATTCCACGGGCATACAGATTTGATATGGGTGAATGAGCTGGGGGTATTTTCATGGCTGAGCTTCAAAAGGGTCTCGCTGATTTAGCACCCCTCAGCATAAAGGAGTGTCAGGGATGAAAAGAACTAGAGATCCATAATATATACACGGCCAGCATTCTGAGGTACAAAAGATGCCAGGCTATTGACACCTCTGGGTCAAAAATCAGACTGAGCGGTGCCAAGGTATGGGTGTATCCCTGGTATGCTAAGTGGCATGGGTGTCAAATTGACCTATGCGCTTTGCCCACCGGACAGCCTTTTAGGGCCGGTCTTATGAACTGTGGG
This sequence comes from Ascaphus truei, assembly GCF_040206685.1. Lineage (NCBI taxonomy): Eukaryota > Metazoa > Chordata > Amphibia > Anura > Ascaphidae > Ascaphus > Ascaphus truei. The sequence continues at coordinate 99,110,461 of NC_134484.1, forward strand.
CAACCTGGCTATTGGTGGGTTAAATTGTTCCCACAAGGAGATTGTATCCACATGTTAAAGATAGCTTTGGCCAGTCTATAACCGTGGCTCCTGAGGTATCCCCAGTGTGATTCCTGAATTTTGTTCCATGATGTAAAGACACAAGTCTTTGTTCCAGCACAGCGGCAACCGTTCCCGGAGAGAAGAGGTTAATAACAACGCAACCAAGGATTTACCCCAAACTTCGGAATTTGTTAGCCATGGTATCTCTGGAACGAATTCTAACAAATTTTAATGAAATTCCTTGATGTAGCTGAGATATTAGATCGGCAACTTGCGATCTGGCCACGGGACCTTTAAACAAGACTACATTTCTTGCACTTGTAAGCAAAGGACAATTTATTTTGTTCCCTTATCTAGTAAGTATTGTTTTAAGTGTATTCTGCAGATGTCGTGTGTTTGTCTATCAAGGAAATAAATCACAATTTTTTTGCAACTTGTTCTGTTCAATCGAGTACCCAGTAATATAAATGTGTTGGTAAAAGTTGGTGTCCATCGTGACAGGCTTTATATATAGTGATAAATACAATGAATATACTATTCCTCAGTAAGATATAAAAAGGACAAAATGATTCGTTTCATTGGAACGTTTGAAAGGAATTGGTCAAAATACAGAAAAGCCATACAAAAATACTGGCATATACTAACTACAGATCAAGACCTAAAGAAGGTTCTAGGTGACTCAGTTAATATGGTGAATCGGAGAGCACCCAATTTGGCAGACAAGCTAGTGAACAGTAATTATAACATCAGAAGAGCCTCTAACTTTCTGTCTAGAGAATCCAGAAAAGGCTTCTCCTTATATCGATCATGTTCGGCTTGCCAGAACATGAAACCTAGCACAGAGGTTTTTGATTCTAAAGGTGAGACTAGGTATGAGATTAGGACTACACTCAACTGTAAGTTGAAGGCAGTAGTTTATTATCTTACCTGTCCATGTTCTATGATTTATAATGGAATGATGACCCAGGCGTTACGTTTCCGTGTCTTAGAACATGTGAGAATCATTAAAAACACTGAACGAGACCTACAGGTAGGACGTAAACTCACCACAGTTGCAAGACATTTTAAGTTGAGACACAATTCGGACTCAAGTCTCCTTATAGCTTTTGCTATTGACCATGACCCTTTAGGCATCTGTGGTGGAGACCTGGAGAGGGCTCTATTACAACGATAATGCCATTGGATTATTAAATTAGGAATATTATTGCTAGAGGGGACGAATGAATACATGGGCTATGCCATGTTTTTAGGATTTCAACCCTTTTGATACTTAGAGCAGTATATTGTTGTAATGTGCCTTCAATAATTCTAGTGCTGTTTTGGGTTAAATGTTAGGTATAGAGATCATACTACTTATTTATTTCTAAAATGTTTTACCAGAAAGTAATACGTTGAGAGTTACTGTGACGATGGGGAGGATTTGGCCCGGGATTAAAGGGATTACACCGCAATTGGCCACCCCCTGACCTCACCAGGAAGACAAGGGGTTAACTGGGCTGAGGTCCAGAAATGTGATTAAACCCTTGTTATAACCTGAAAATATGTATTCCCCTGTTCCCATGTTTTATTGTTATATCAGTGTCTACATCACACACACACTAGGATTCATCCGGGAGTACAAGGGTTAATAGTTCTTTAATGATTATAGCCCTTTGTGCAATTTTCCCCCCTTTTCAGGCACCATTTTGCAGGGTCCCATAGGCCGCCATTAGGGCTCAATGCATTCTAATGGTGAATCTTGCTGTTTTGGTCCTGTTTTCTGTGAAAACCAGCAGGTGGCGTCCAAGAGGAGGAGCGGCGGTTTCCCATTGTAAGTCAATGGGCCCATTGACTTCAATGGAGATTCTTCGAAGGAGCTTTCCAGGAACGAGTTGGCTGCCGTCCAAACCGCAAAACCACAAAGCGGATACAATTTCTAAAAGAGAGCTTTGATCACTTATTAGCCAAGTTCAACGACAAGTGGCGTGGGAATAAACAGTTCTAGAGCACCTAGAAATAAAATTCTTTTTACCCCTACTTCCCAGGCCTCCCCCCACTCGACCACCACCGGGTCCCCGAATCCTGGACCCCCGATAAGGGTCCAACCGAGAAGAGCGGGTCGCGCCATAGGTTCCAATGGCGGCGGCAGAAACAGCTCAAGAAAACGGCTAAGTGGGAAAAGCTGAAATCTAGGAATCCATAGCTCCGGTTCCGGAGGGTCCAGAGGGTCAGGGTTTGGGGTACCTGTAGCCACTGCTCCGGCAGCGCTGCAGAACAATCCTTGACCTTCTTGGACCAACCCGACGGAGTATGGACCCCCTTAAAAGTTCGGGACTTTTCCCATAGACTTCAATGGCGGCCAATTTCCATTGACCGGCTATGGCGGAAAACCCCCATTGACTTCAACGGCGGCATGGCCCCGTTGAAAGTCTATGGCGGCGGATTCCCATAGCCACCAACGGCGGCGGTTTGCCATTGAAAGTCTATGGCGGCGAAGCCCGTTGTTTTCAATGGGGATTTAGTGAAAAAACGTGATTTAATTTACAGCGGAGATTTTTGTATTAAAATGAGAAACGGTTTAAAGTGTATTTGTGTAACTACGGTTCCGAGGGTCGTAGCAAGTCTCAAATTGGACCCTAGGGTGTCCCAGTTCCGGCATTGAGAACTGGGAAGCTTGGACCTACTGGACCCAACGGAACCCATTAACACCTCACAACAAAGGGTTTCCTGCCAGATATTCCGTTTAGTAGACTGGTTGGCATTCCTGATGCAAATGTGGGGCTGCAGAAATGAGACCCCAGAGTCCAACTGAGCATGTGCCAACTAGCTGGGGGGCAGGTATCAAAATGTGTTCCCATGCTAGTGAGTGGCTACAGGTAATTGAAGACCAATCAACTGAACTTAATGTTAAGGATAGGGTTACAAAAGGTATATAATCTGTGGTCACCCCTTTATCCTTTGTTAGTTGTTCGTTCTTCTATACCATCTTGATTGCTGAGAGAAATGCTATGCAATGTCTTGGGATGATGAAGATTTCTGTATAAACTGCCAGTCCAGCTGTGACTGTTTCATCATTTCCATCTTTAAGTAAGTGTCCATATTTTGCCTGTTATTTGTATAATCTGTTGTGTTACCTTTATCAAGGAATAAATTATATTTTATCATATCTAAGTCTCGTCCCAGTTCAACCCAGTTATATATATATATATTATATTATTATATATATTTGATGTAAATTGCAGCCTGTAATAAGCTATCGTCATAGGCTTGTAATTAACTGGTAGCAGCGGCGGGATTGTACCTGGACCTGTATTACTAGTGTTCTGTGGGATACTGTAATATAGTGGGAACTCAATGGTAATTGCGAGTTCCTGGGACTAAAGATATTGAACACACAGTGTACAACATATAACACAAGATATGGCACCTCCTCACTGTTCCCCTACTTGTGAGAAGCATTGCCTCCAGAACCAAAGTGCCGGCCATCCGTCTGACTGGAGCCGGGCACCGAGACCGGAGGAGTGCATCAAGTCGGCGCGAGGACCAGCAGCCAGCAAGGCTGAGAGAGACAGCAATCGGTGAGCATGAAACCCGGCAGGCTGAGCAAAGATCCACTGCTGCAGCAACTGTAACCATCAAACCGCCCGGAGAACAGGGAATGGACCCAGCTCCGGGACGGCAGAGACTTGTGGAGGGAGCAAATGGTCTCGGAGACCACAGAAGTCTTGCACCAGGAGAGGTAATGGCCGTTGCGGCGGCCCGTCCATTTTCCCTGAAAGAACTAGCACTGGTGTGTGCGTTGGGCAAGACGTGGTTCCCGACAAAGTGGACCCAGTTCCTGGCGTTGGTACCACACCAACCCGCTTATCCCCTCCCAGAGCCCAGCGCTCAAGCAACTCCGCTCTGGACTCCGTTGCCCCTTGCTGGGGTTAGTCCACCGGTGGCGGAGAAGCTCTGGAATGAGCCCGCGCTCCAGCAACTCCGCTCTGGACTCCGTTGCCCCTTGCTGAGCTTAGTCCACGGTGGCGGAGAAGCACCGGCAGCCGCTGCGGCACTGCCAACAAACGGGCCACAATAATGCCCGGTGCCCTGACCGTGCGCAGTCGGGCGAAGAAGCCCCTCAGGGCCAGCGCTCACGAGCTGCGGAAAAGATGACCAAGTTAGAGGCATCCTCTGATGGCTTCCGCCCAGCCGGGGCGACAACCCTCCTCAGGACGTCTCCTGGAGAACCTGGACGGGCTGCATCAGCAACAGCGGCGGAGAGCGGCAGCCATCCACCTGATCCCGGCGGAGAACCGGCGGCGGCGGCAGAGAAGAAGCCGCCACTCCGGCATCCTGCCGGCGGCAATTTTATTTGGGGGAGGGTTGGGGTGTGCGGGAGGTGGGTGTTTCACATTGTTTGGCGGAGTCGGCGATTCCCAGCGATGACCAGAACCCCACAATTCATGCCGGCGACCCTGCATCAAAGCAGGGTACTGCTGCGGCAGCTACCCGGGGCTCGCTCATGGCGGCGGCGGCAGAAGAGCCGCGATTCCGGCAAAGTGCCGGAGCCCTTTCTGAGTGGGGGGAGGGACAGGGATTGCGGGAGGGGGTTATGTTACCAAGTTTGCATGGAGCTGTGTTTCTCCAAAAAAACCTGGGACCCCGGTCCTGCATCGTTTCCCCTGTGCCAACCCCGGGTGCTGCTGCGGTGGCGACCCGTTGCTTCCCGGCCCAGATGATGCCGGTGGCGGCCACTCCAGTCCCCCTGCAATTGGGACCAACAAAGGTGGCGGTCTCTGCGGGGACCAGCGAGGTAAGCCAGACCAAGTCGCAGACTGGCCCTGACTTATTTGTTCCTATGACTGTACCATGTTGTTTCACTTTAGGGGTGACTGGGGGGTGGCAGGAGATAGGGGCACCAGGGGAGGGGAAGGAAGGGCAGCTTGTAGGGCAGCTACACTTCCCCATTACCCTGGCGGAGCAGCAAGGGGACTCTCGGTTAAGAGCCCCACTGTTGCAGCCTTGCTATGGGCTGGAGGTATCAGGGGTTGTGGCAAAGTTAGACCACCCCCAGATTTCAGGGGTTGTGGCAAAGTTAGACCACCCCCAGATTACCTGCCAGCCAGGAGCTAAGGTGGGTGCATCTGCACCAGCAACCCTGAGCTCATCCCCGGTAATGGAGAGACAGTGTCAGGGAGATGGCCTCACTCAGGTGTCCCTAGGATCCAGGCTAGGATTAGCTAGGGAGAAGCGGAGTGAGGGGGGGCTGCAGGTAGGTAGCCAGCATCAGTTCTCAGTGGGAGAAAAATGGCTAGTGGTAGCCGGGAGGGAAAGCAGCAGGTATGGCAGCTAGAGTTCCCCATTACCCTGGCAGAGCCTCAGGGGGTGTCTCAGATCAGCAACCCCCTGTTGCAGCCTAGCTATGGGCTGGGGGTATCCTGGGCAGTGGCAAGCTTGTGCCACCCTAGCGATACCTGCCAGCCAAGAGCTAAGGCGGTTGCATCTGGAGAGATGCCCCTGAGCTCATCCCTGGTATAGGGGAGACAAGGTCAGGGAGGTAGGTGCACTCAGGTAGTTCCAGGGTCTGGGTTAGGATTGCCCAGGGGGAGAGGAGTGCAGGTGGGCTGCAGGGAGGTAAGCAGCAGGAGTCATCAGCAGGGGCTGAGGTGCTGGGCCTAGGGGAGGCTAAGCAGGGAGACACCATGGAGCATGGGGAGATAGGAGGTCAGTGGGGTGTTAGGCAGCTGGCAGAAGCTAGGGATGGGCTAGGAAGGCAGAAGGTCCCTTGTTCTGACGGGCCAGGAGTGACCCCCCTGACAGATTCCCCAGGGTTCCCAAAGGAGGGGCTGTGGGTAGATAGGCAGCCAGGGAGGAGAGTCAGGAGTATAGCAGAGCAGCTACAGGTGAGCACAGAGCCAGGGCAGGTAGGGTCCCTACAGGATAGTGACATAGCTCTTTCCCAGACTTGGTTGACAGGAAAGCAACGGTCTGTGCTGGATAGCTGGTCTCCTGCAGGTGCTGAAACATGCCAGTCTCTGGGCAGTGTGCAGCCTGGTCTGCAAAGGGGCCCCTTCACCATGGACTTGGTTCACCAGGCACTGGGTGGGGGGCAGAAGGAGGCAAAGGAGAATGCCCGGCGGCCACGGTGGAGCCCTGCTCCGCAGGATCTGGACTTTACAATCCACTGTGGCCAGGACAATGTACTGGACAATGCAGGAGGACAATTTTGCCAGGCCAACCCCTCAGGACTTATGGAGTGCTTCAAGGGCGCCAGTGGTATCCCAGTGCCAGGGCGAGGCAGCTGGGGCACCAGGCACCCATTGAGCAGGGGAGGTGTGATGATGAGGAGGATTTGGCCCTGGATAAAATGGGTTACACCCCAATTGGCCACCCCCTGACCTCACCAGGAAAACAAGGGGTTAACTGGGCTGAGGTCCAGAAATGTGATTTAACCCTTGTTATAACCTGAAAATGTGTATTCCCCTGTTCCCATGTTTTATTGTTATATCAGTGTCTGCATCACACACACACTAGGATTCATCCGAGAGTACAAGGGTTAATAGTTCTTTAATGATTATAGCCCTTTGTGTAATTTTCCTGCCTTTTCAGGCACCATTTTGCAGGGTCCCATAGGCCACCATTAGGGCTCAATGCATTCTAATGGCGAATCTGGCTGTTCTGGTCCTGTTTCCTGTGAAGACCAGCAGATGGCGTCCGAGAGGAGGAGCGGCGGTTTCCCATTGTAAGTCAATGGGCCCATTGACTTCAATGGAGATTCTTCGAAGGAGCTTTCCAGGAACGAGTTGGCTGCCGTCCAA
>NC_134484.1:99122281-99124781 GCF_040206685.1 Ascaphus truei
TCCAGAACTGTGTCTCATTAGGCTGCGCTTATACAGCCGGCGACGGCGACGCGACCGGTGACGTCACCCGTTGGCATTGCGACGAGTTGAATTTTGAAGTTTAGGTGACGTCATAAAAAGGGAGGGCAGAGACACAGAGAAACTCCCGATTCGCCACAAGGGGAGACCGTCACCCAAAAAATAAAATATCAGTGACTACCAGATTTCTGGTAGCACTGTCGCTCCATCGCTTTGTTGCCGTCGCATGCACTATAAGCGCCGGCGACTGCGACAATGCATTTTTTTTGCAGCGACAGTGATGTTGCGTCGCTGTCACCATAAGCGCAGCCTTACTGTGCTTATACCTCTTGTGTTGCTAGTATGTTTGTAGATCAGCGGTGCGCAAACTGGGTTGCGCGATCCCCAGGGGGTGCGCGATACTGCCTGTGGGGGGCGCAGGGTTTACAGAGGCCCCACGCACTTCCCGAAGGCACTTAAATTAAGTGTCAGGGGAGCTGCAGGGCCTCTGTAAGCCTTTACTTACCTTGGCCCCGGCGGCTTCCTTCCCGCGTCACCATGGCAACGTGACGTCATGACTCCGGAGCGGAGGTAAGTGGGGATGAGGTGAGGCACGGGAATGAGACTGTCGGCAGGGGGGTGCAGGAAAAAAGTTTGCACTCCCCTGTAGTAGATAATTGAAGCTCAGTGCAGTTCTTACTGATTTAGAGTTAGTATCAATTCACTTTCAATATGTTAGAGTAAATTGTAGCATTTCTATAAGGAAGTGATTTAGACACTGATACAGTGGTGACACCAGTTCTTTCCTGCTTTGCCACAGTTGCTAATATATTAGTTACCAAATGTCACAGTGTTATTTTTACACATACATGACTATCTAGCATCATGGAGCGGACACAGTAAGTTGGTATAGGAGAGCACAGAACATTAATACCTTTCAGAACCCTCAAGTTCTTATCAGAGCCCCAGCCTCTAGTTGCAGTGTTCTATCTCAACTAGTGGTTGCTTTGAACGGCCCACAACTTAGTTTAGCTTGCTAATAATAATAATAGCATGTTCTTATATAGCGCTGCTAGTTTTACGCAGCGCTTTATAGAGAGATTTTGCAGGCACAGGTCCCTGCCCTGTGGAGCTTACAATCTATGTTTTTGGTGCACAGGGAGATAAAGTGACTTGCCTAATGTCACAAGGAGCAGACACCGGGAATTGAACCAGGTTCCCCTTTACTCACTGAACCACTCCTTCTCCCCTTATAGGGATTATTGCTGGTATTCTCAGAGTCAAGTCACTAGATGTTTTAGCTGAAACCTCCGCTCCAGTCATGCTGATGACGTCCACGGGACGTCATATCCCGACGTGCATTTCGTTCTAGACGCAGAAGTTCTTCGGGGTACTGTAATATATCTTTGCTTATACTTAGACACAAGCATTGACTTGCTCAACCTTCTTGAACATACTGCCGAATCAGCGATGTTGGCACAGCGTTGCAAGTTTCTAATTGGTTCTACGTCACAGGAGATGCGACTTAAAAACATTGTGTGTCGGCACTCTCCTTAATTCCCCGGATGAAGCGGTTGGCGAAACGTGCGCGTCGTGGCTGTCTCTCTTTGCACTCTTTAGTACCTCCGTGGCTGCTACACCTATCTCTCTGTGAATCCATGGTGGCGGAGCAGTGATCTAGTGACCATCACCATCGGCAGATCATTTGTGGCTCATCCTGCTACTCGGACTCCTGCGCTTACCTGCGGCTAAGTATTCATTCAGCCTTACAGGCATATATTCATTTTACAATGATTTGAATATAACATGTGTTTACTTAAGTGCAGAGCATTTGTTGGAACTTTCATTATGAACCGTATCCTGTGCAAGGGTGGATTACTATTTTCTGCAGATTATACCATGAGTGTCACAAAAACTCAGAGATACATTATTGCTTGTTAGTTACCCCTTGTGTGTGTGTGTGTAATGTAGATTAGGGGGTTTCCTTGTTCCAGCATGTTATTCTGTTTTTTGTTTACTACAAAAAAGTCCTGTTTAGTACACTTCTGAAGGTATGTTAAAAAAAATATTCTATAAATAAAAAGGATGAAATATAAAGAATTTGCTTCAGATTGGGTAGCATCTGTCACCATACAACCTGCCAATGATATGGAGCATAAGGAAATGTCTGAATAAGATTATAGTCTTGCACTCACCCTCTCATACCGAACAGGATATTACTTGTTTTTTCCAAGCTATATTTTATTGAACAGGTCACAAAAACACCATTATATTAAATATTAACCATACAAAATATTAACTATGTGAAATCCATGTTTGTTTTTACCACTCATGGAACAGCATTCAAAATCTAAAACTAACTCTAATGTATAACTTAAATCTGTGCTGCAATTGTACAAAAAAAGGCCAGTTCTTCAGTTAAGATTTACGTAATGCATCATTAAAATATGTTATTTTTCCATAAACTTTGGGAATACATAAATGCAAATAGAAGCATACAGAC